>NC_060151.1:28446617-28515621 GCF_021292245.1 Micropterus dolomieu
CTTGTGAGACCATATGCTGGTGCGGTTGGCCCTGGGTTCCTCCTAATGCAACACAATGCTAGACCTCATGTGGCTGGAGTGTGTCAGCAGTTCCTGCAAGAGGAAGACATTGATGCTATGGACCGGCCCGCCCGTTCCTCAGACCTGAATCCAATTGAGCACATCTGGGACATCGTGTCTCGCTCCATCCACCAACGCCACGTTGCATCACAGACTGTCCAGGAGTTGGCGGATGCTTTAGTCCAGGTCTGGGAGGAGATCCCTCAGGAGACCATCCGCCACCTCATCAGGAGCCCAGGCGTTGTAGGGAGGTCATACAGGCACGTGGAGGCCACACACACTACTGAGCCTCATTTTGATTTGTTTTAAGGACATTACATCAAAGTTGGATCGGCCTGTAGTGTGGTTTTCTACTTTGATTTTCCAAATCCAGACCTCCATGGGTTGATAAATTTGATTTCCATTGATAATTTGTGTGATTTTGTTGTCAGCACATTCAACTATGTAAAGGAAGGAGTATTTAATGAGATTATTTCATTAATTCAGATCTAGGATGTTATTTTAGTGTTCCCTTTATATATATTTTTTTAGCAGTGTATTACCAACTTTAAATGTTATTCCCACTGTAGAATGTGGAAATTTTGAAAATATTGTCAGAAAATTTTAGTCTCTGCATTGACGCTACTTTGATTAATTTTAATTAAAAAAAACATGAAATCCTTTCTCATGATAAGAAATGATAAATACTGTCGCTGTATACTTTAATTTCACAGGTAAGGATACCTTCATGTAGTGCTGTTAACCTAGAAAGTGCCCCCGGTGGTTACAGAAAGAAACTGCAACACATCAATTTAATCAAACTATTATATTTTCAAAGAACTGTGACAAGTGAGGCGAAGACAAACGAACACATTCATTGTTCTTGAACTGTCACAATTAAATGACATTCTTCAGAGGGAAAAATACAGATACCACATGACCACTGCGAACAAGAACCCATTTCATCACAAACTCTGATCACTTTAGTTTGACCTTTTATTGAACAAAATATCAAGGATGACAGCTGTGAGAACAAATGCAATGCGACACTTTGACCTGCAGGAGTCACTGTTTTGTTTTGTTTTTTTCTTTCACTCCTTCAGGCAAGAAGAAGAAACAGTCAGGTTGTGTTCACTGGTTTCAGGGAATCTGTACCATACAACTGAACCCATCCAAGGTTCCACTGTCCTCCACAAAGACACTGACCTCAGATCAGCTGAAAAACAAGTAAAACGTCTCTGAGGAACGTTGTTAAAAGAGCTGAAGTAGACGTGCTGGTTGGTTGAAATGGAGCTGATTTTTAATTGAAGTCAGGGGTAGTGAAACGCTTCCCATGACAGCTTCCTGTGTTATCAACAGCAGTCCACTGTGTGTGCAGGGAAAAACACAAGAAATGTTTATTCTCAGTAGGCGAAACAAACAAAATGTTGTGAAAACCCCACAGAAAGACAGAATGCTTTCACCCAGACCTCGCAAGGGCGGACATGTTGTACAGACATTAAGCACGGCCGGAGTGGATTCACAAAATATTTTTCAAATAACTGACAATGTTGCATAAAACTTGACAGCAGACAACTAAATTCATGAAAGTAACATAAACATGGTGGACTGCCGTAATAGAACATCGTGATGTTACCGGAGTTTGAAATGCTCTTGGGATTTTTCCAAGAAAGTACGGTGTGTGTTGCCAAAACAAAAGTACAACAGCTTTGTCATTGAAGGAACAGACATTTTGGGTTATATGGTTACATTTGCTTTCTTGCTGAAAGTGAGGTGTGAAGATTTGACACCACTCTCACGTCATAAAAAAACTGGAGGCAGGAGGGAAACGGCACGTTACACTTCGGATCTCGTTTGTTTCATTCGTACAAAATAAAAAATAAAAAACTGTAGAAACGTTAATTGTTTTTTTTACGGGAAGTTTACAATCTGGAATTTTTTGTTGGTGACCGGCGGCCGGGTGCAGTGACGCCACAAAACATCTAAGCAGAAGAGGATCTTGAGAACAGAACAAGTATCACAAGTAATGTTCCTCTCAGTGTCTTTGTTGGCCAACTGCAGAAGCGATTTGTCAATTACTCGACTTTTTTGATGATTGATTAATGAAAGTAAGAACATTTTTTAAGTAAAAATGCCAAATATTCTCTGGGTCCAGCTCCTCAGATGTGAGGAGTTGTTGCTTTTCTGTTTAATCTAGAACATATTTGTATTTTTGACCATTTGATGGACAAAACGAGACATTTTCCGACATGTTATAGGTGTACCTGCTAGATTTTATCCTCATTATCGCAGCCCTAATGGCAACTTTTTGAAAGTGCTCATAGAATTAACTCAATAGTTGGACGGCAACATCACATCACAGAAGCTAAAAACGGACTTCTTGTTTAAAAATAACCGACTGAACTTCTCATTTAGATATAAACAGTTTTTCTTTTACTCTACAGGACCCACAAAAGTATTTGAAGACCAAGGGAGGAAATGAGACTGACTTCCTGTCTGATTTGAAGCTCCACGTTATCAAAGCCTTGTTTTTCTGTTTTTCTCAGGTCAAACATATATATATTTATTTTTTTTCCAATATTTTGTATTAATTCTGTTAACTCACATTAATCCCACTCTTAATAACAGCAGCCATCATGCATTGATAAGTCAGACTGTGTAACTGGACTGAACGAGGCTCATTAGTTCCTCACAGATTAATCAATAACTATCATGTAGTTAACATGCTCTTGAAAATCATTTTAGGATTGTCAATGCAAAAGTAATTCAAAAGTAACAGTTGATTATTTTAAAGGCGAAAGTTCAGCCAAAGTTCATCTCTTCGGCCGGGAGCTCCGTCTGTCCCGTCAGAGGGAGCTAAAAAAAAAAGTCGAAAGCTACCTGCAGACAGTAAAATAGTTTTAGTTATATCAAGATTTGGGTTTGACATAACATTGACTTAACAAGCGGGATCTTTCATCCACACGTTTTTAGTTAAACTACTATTTTTAATATCAAGAATGAATCCTTAAGCTCAAGATTTAGTTTAGATAAAGATTCAATTGTGACATTAACTCAACGTACGTGATTATCATCTCTGGATAAGTCTTCCCTCAGCATCTCGGACGATCACCTCGAGATCTGAGTATATCTGGTTACAATATTAAACATTAGAAAGTCATGATAGTAAGAAATCCCTTTGTTATGTTGAGATAATGACATGTTTATTTTAAAGATAACAGGCTATGGGGGGCCGAGATTTCCTGTGTCATTACATTTGAAGAGACATTTCTTTGCCGTCTTCAGAGTTTCAGGGGTTACAAGCAGCACAAAGCTTCTACCAGCGTTTTCATATTAAAAGCTGCAGAGATTCTGGCATTTTTCAGCCTCCGCTGTGCTTCCCGACAATCAGACTCATCAGATACCTTTTCTTCCAAAAATTTCTCAAGCGTCTGACTGGCTCAGAGGTCGGGAGAGTCGCAAGCCTGTGAGCAAGCTTCAACTAACGAAAGTATGAAGCCATGAAAAAAAAAAATAATATTACTATGTTCGTGTACTGTGTTTTTGGTGACCTGTTCCTTTAAATGTCTGACGAAGTTTAGGAGGCGAAGAAAAATACAAGACATCTTGTGACTTTCACAGTGACGGATTATTTGTTAGGCTAAACAAGACAAGCAGGTTCAACAATTTACTCCTTTAAAGAGGCTGATTGTAACGCGCCCGTCTTTGCTTTCCTGCTGCTCCCAAAAAAATAAAAAATAAAGATAACAACTTATCTATCATTGTGTGTCCTGACAGGTTGTGTACTACAGCTAAATTAAGACGATGCATAGATCAACAGCCAACTACAACTCTTCACCACAGCGAGGAAGACGGCAAATAAAAAAGTTTAAAAAAAGCTGTAAACAATGGCCAACCTTGTAAGAAGGCCCGAGGATCCAACTACACTAAAAGCCAAGAAGCTGTGCAGAACACAAATATCAGCCCTCTAACGTGGCTCCCTGAAGACGAGCTGGATCACTGTTGCAGCCAGTTTCTGCTGGAGGAGGTCCACACTGACAGGGTTTACACAAAGAGTCTGGAAACACAAGGATCAATCACATTTCCTCCCGGAGGGGCTCCCAGTCACAGTCAGTGCGTTTACATGCACACGAGAAAAACAATCTGCTCAGAGAAATCAGGTTACAGAGAAAGGAAATTGCTTTGCACAAACTAAAAGCTTCAAATGGGCGTTTCTTCGCACTACTCTGTGGTCACAGTGCGACTTCACCCTCTCTGAGGTCTGGTTAGAAACCCAGATATTAAAAAGCTTTTTCACCAGGAGAAATCTATTCTCTGATTACACAAACCAGATTTGTTCTACAACAGAGCCGCCAGTAACCCAGCTACTTATCGTAAGTGCATGTAAACACACTGAATCCGTGCCTCTCAAAGAAACAAGCTGAATTAGCAGAAGTAAAACTGATAAATGCAACACATCAGGTTTGTTTTTTGTGTATGTAGTCTTCATATGAACTACAGTTTTAACAAGTTCAAGCTCTTCTCCTAACAGAAATTAAACTTTAGCTTTGGCTCAAAGGTTACGGGGCCTGCAGGACAGAAGAGTCTGCTGTGTTTTACAAAGTTTTACTTCTGCTTGAGCCTTCCAGTGTGAGCTCGCAGCTGTTGCTTTGTCACTGTGGTCTGGTCCCAGACGTGTCGCCCTGTAAGTGGCTCAGGTGTGAGAGGAAAAACGACAGAAGAGGAAAAACTTAAGCTGGCCGAGCTCCTAAACTCCAGCAGATTAAAACGTTTTAAAGTTGAGCGCTCTTAAAACACGAGCACTTTCCAGCCGGAGTGGACGAAAGAGCAGCCAAAGAAGAGGCAGTCCACCGCCTGGTCCACCAGCCAGTCAAACACCACCTCCCGATTCCCCGAGCCGATGGTCACCCTCAGCTTGAAGTTGCCGCCCTCGCTCAGGTTGTTGTTGCTGATGGGAAACAGGTTCACCACCTCCATGTCAAAGGTCACAGCGGAGCCCAGGGTGATGGCGGGCAGCTGGTTGGTCATCTCTTTACCGTTGACAAATACAGCACCTGAACATCGACACGCAACCGTTACATCACTTCATTTAATAGTTTTACTGACCTTTATAACACCAGCAGTCAATTAACCACTCATATCCTTTAATTAATATAAAATCCTTCAGTGTAAACTACAAACTCTTGTTAAAGTGTTGAGTTTTAAAGCAAAACAAAACTCACTGTGTGAGTCAAACAAAAATGGTGAATGCATTTCCTTCCTCATAAAACATTTGCAAAGTCAAACATGCGTGTTCACTAGCCAGTAGTCTTCACCTCCCCGGCCTTTGCTGGCGCATTTCCACATTTCTGGTGACATTGTCACCTCTAGATCAGTGGAATAGGGACCAAAGCCCCTAGCAGGAAGTGCCTGCACGAGCACAAACTCATCCAAAGCTTTAACTAAAGAGCCCACAGGTGTTGACACCTCCTCTGAGCAGGTGTACGTCGCTCCTGATAAAATGTTGCCATGTTGGTAAAATGGTGGAGACTAATTTAACAGAGCCAGAGAAGATTTTCAGAATACATCCCTGTCCATTAATGATGACACTGACATACACACTTGGTGCTGTGCAGTGGTGGATGAAGTATTCACATCCTTCACTTAAGTGTTACAAGTACTGCATTGGAAATGTTACTTAAGTAAACGCATGTAGGTATAAGTAGCAAAATGTACTTAACGGATTAAAAGTATAAGCACTGTGTTAATTTTGTCAGCCATTTTAAAATTTAGTCTTAGTCCTGTGTCAAATGTCCTTGTTAGTTTTTGTCATATTTAGTCCACTGCATACTATATTTTTTGTCAACTTTTAGTCTGGGTGTTGTCTGATTTTAGTCAAAAGAAAATCTTTTTTAGTCATTAACCATCATTTTAGTCTTTTCTAACTCATTAGTATAATTTACATCAATTCCCAGGTGGTTAGCATTCACAGCACAGGAAGAAAAAAATACCGCTGAATGAACACACAATTTAGAGGTAGAAAATATTTTTTATTTATTACAAAAAAACTGATAATTACATTTTAGTCTCGTCATTTTTGCATGTTAACATAGTCACAGTCGGCGTCTAAGGACATTGTTGCCGTCTCGTCTTCGCCTCGTTTTAATCACGGGGAAAAAAAGGTTGTTGACGAATATATTTCGTTTAGTTTCGTCTGACGAAAACGAGTATTTTGTATCTGACTGCAGTTAATGATGTTTGTCATTATGGATTAATCTGCTGATTAAATTCACCATCAATCAATTTAAAAAAACATCATAAAATTGTGAGAAATGTTTTTACAATTGCCCAGAGCGTAGAAAGTAAAAGTAGAACAGCGGCATGAAAAGAAAATACTCGAGTAAAGTACAAGTACCACAGATTTGTACTTAAGTACAGTACTTGAGTAAATGTACTTAGTTACCTTCCACCATTGGTGCTGTACAGTTATTTAGATTAAATGAGGGTGATTTTATGCAGCCTTCACTTAAGATGGCAATGACTGCTAGCAAAGCTCAGCTGCTGACTTCAGCAAACGCCTTTTGTTTGTGTTGTTATTATTCATGACCATATTTATGGGCGATACAGCCATCCTCGTCTCGGTAGAAAACTTATATTACTTTCTCCTCAATAAACAGCTTATTATAAGTCTCTTAAAATCCGTCACTGCACTGCGTAAAGTAAACCTGTAACAAGCTTTTGATCGACTTCCTAAAGTTGTAGTGAAAGTACTGAACAATGCTACGTGTGAGGTGCGAAAATACTAAGTGTTTACACGTAAACTTAATGTTTAACTCAGGTTCAGCTGGATTTTCACTTGCTGTAAATGATTATCACTGCTTTATCCCTGAAAAGATAAAATGACAATGTGTCGGCGTACCATTGGTGGAAATGCAGACGGCCTGGTCTCTCTGAAGTGACTCTGCCCCACTCTGGTTGTCCACGCACACGCCCAGACAGTCACCCCGATCCATTGGACCTGCTGCAGCGATCCTACACACACACATTTAGAAACGCCAGTTAGATTACCGTAAACTATTTACATAAAGAATCCAGGACAAAAGAAAAGAGTTTACACATCTATAATCCAAAGGTAGAGATAAATTCAACATAACTGGTATAATCTGCCCGTTGCCAGGCGTACATAAATCAGTATCTGAGTGGGTCAGTGTTGTTTCTTTATGTGTGTGTGTGTGTTTGTACTTGAAGGTCAGTGTCTGGCCACAGAAGTAGGTGGGTGCGTTGGAGTAGAGGACGGAGCAGCGGGTTTGGGAGGAGTCATTGCGCAGAGCGATGTTTCTCCTGCTGCTCAGGATGTAGCCCTCGGTGCCCGGACACCACTCTGGATGATGAGAGACCAGAAACACACACAGAGCTTATTAACACACGTAGTTTAAGGGAGTTATATTGTTTAACTGTTGATAATAAAACTCTCTGGGTGAGTCTGAAGGACGCACACATCTGTCTGCTTACAGATGAAAGGATCAGGGGTCAGTGGGTCCGTATTTCTAATCTGCAGCAATTAAGGGTTTTAGAATTATATACTGTAAAGATTTAAGAGAGGTGCTGGCACATGTTGCCCCCATGATGATACTGTCTGCTATTTCCCACCAAACCAGATGGAAAATTAAATTAAAGATTGGTCAGTGGCTTGGATGGGTCGATCCACAAAGATTTTCGATGACGATAATATTTCCGCCACTCTAGCGCCATTTCCACCCCATAAACAAGTTATAGTGCAGACCTCTTAGGAAGAAGGAGATACAAACACACACTCCTGTCTACATCAGCGGTGCTGGGCTGGAGCAGCTGAACAGTTTCAAGTTCCTGTGAATCAGCCTCACAGAGAACCTGACACGGTCGTCTCACATCTCCACGGTGGAGAAGAAAGCTCAGAAACAACGGTATTTCTTGAGGAAGCTTAAGAAGGTCAAATTGACCCTTCGCTAAGCCACGCCCCAAATACACAGCTGGCCAATCACAGCGCAGTATATGACTCACTCTAACTGAGGTCCGACACTTTCATGGCTGCGGTCCATTGACTCTAATGCAAAAAGAGTCGTTTTCTAGCTTTTTTTGGCTCTATTTTTCCAAGATCTGGTCAAATCTGTTTCTGCAGCACTTGTAATAATTGTAGTCGCTACCCGAAGAGGTTGAAAGGAGAAGTACAATTTATTCTCATTCTAAAACCTAAAATAAATCCAGAAAAATGTCGGCTGTGGGTTGTTCCTAATGTGATGTTAGTTAGCTAACGCTAGCTAACTTCCTACTGTACGTAACGTAATAAAGCCCTACTGTTCTGCTTTTTAACGATTGTAATAATGAATAGAGGCCGACCCAGTTTTACAGGAACAGTGTTGATCGTTCATGTCATTGTGTTTTGTCTCAGTTGTTGGGGATCTTTCATTTTTTTCACGTTTGACAGCCTTCAAATCTATAACGCAACTGCAAAACTGTCTGCTTCTTTCTGAAATCGCTTTTTCCAACTAATTTTACAATATTTCTCCAGGGAGTGCAGTAATAGAGAGTGGCAGCGCCAACACACTAACTGGCGTAGGATGTGCACTGCCCAGGACCAGGCTCTGCAGCGGGACGATTAAAACTGGTACCCGTCTCCCGAGCGTCAGTGATACTGGTGAGGTGAGGTGAGGTGCCTAAGCAGAGCCCAAAGGACACTAAAGGACAGTACCCACCCAGCCACAGCCTGTTCACCCTGCTGCCTTCTGGGAAGAGATTTAGAAGTTTCTGCTGCCGCATCACCAGACTGCAGAGCAGCTTCCCCCCCCAAAGCTATCAGACTCTTAAACTCAAATTCATCCTCTCACTGCTCCATTGATTATAGTTTATTTCTGTTTATCATTTTTCATAATTGATTCTTTATTAAAGAGGTGGTATTATGGTTTTTGGCTTTTTCCCCTCTCCTTTATTGAGTTATATACCTTTTTTGTGCATGTAACAGGTTTGCAAAGTAAAAAAGCCCCAAGGGAGTTTCCATCTCCCACAGAAAACTCTGCTCTGAGCTGACTGAAAACAGCTTGTTTGTAGTCCAGCCTTTACTTCCCTTTCTTGTGACATCACAATGAAAATGCCTGTCATAATGCTCGCCAAGCGGCTAGTCTGACACGCCCTTTAAAAACACCAGGGGGGAAAACAGTGAGCTGCAGCACACAGCTCTCCTCTCCCTTCCAAACACCAGCTACCCTCCAGCAGTCAGTGGACATACAGTTGTTCCTGTGATGTAGAGACAGAGCTCAGTTAAAACTTCATGGATGAAAGATACTTTTGTTACACATTAATAACTCACCACTCTGAGTCCATGTTGCCGAGCTGGTCGTCAACATGTAGCCTACAGCTGAATCTAAGCTGTTTACCGGCTTCTCGCTGACCCGCCCTTCTCTGCTTCTGATTGGCTAGTAGTCCTTAACTAGGAACTGTGCATGGGCAACTCCCAACAAAGATCATTTAGAGACAAGATGTATCACTCCATAGCTAAAATGAAGCCTTCAACACAGGGTGAAAAGAGGAGCTGCAGCAATTTGCAGTGTTTTTTTGAAAATGAAACCATGTAAACCTGTTCTGGTACAACCCCTAAATCGGATTTTGAACCTGAAAATGAGCATAATACCACCTCTTTAATGTAATATTGTCTGCTATGTAGCAGAAGGGAGTTACAAACTCAATTTCACTCTATAACTTGTTATATTGTGACAATAAACGTACCTACCTAACTTCACGGGTCAGATAAGGCCGCTGAGTCTTCACCTACCATGTGGTGCGAGTGTGGTGTATCCTGTCTGCGGGATGCTCCAGGGGCTCCACTCTGTGCGACCCTCCCCGCGGGCGCAGGCCCTAAACAGATAGTCAATGTGAGGGTCGAGGTGGAGTACCAGGAACTCACAGTCCCGACCGATGTAGGCGTCCTCATACTGGCTCCCCCCGCTGCCAGACCGCCGGTACTGCAGCCGATAATCTGCTGCAGCAAAGTCCTCATCCACCTGATGCACACATGTGATAATCATTACAGTGTTTTACATTAACGTCACCATGTTAAGTATGTATGAGAGTATGTTTTCCGTTTCTGCCACTTCCCCTTAGCTGACCTTACACCAGCGGACCAGGATGCCGCCCGGTCTCTCCTGCAGCTCGTCGATCTGGACGGGCGGGTGGGAGGAGACGGAGCCGTGGCGGGACACCCGGTCCCTCAGCAGACCCAGCAGGGAGTCATCCAGCTGGGCTGAAACACACGGCACGTCCACCAGCGCTGGTACCTCTGGTAAACTGGAACACAAAGAACCAGTTACAGTTGAATAACATCACCCTGTTCATTTAAAACAACATGAAGTAGCAGAATCACTGTACAGGTGAATCACCTGTGCTTTTATTGTTATTGATCATGGAATATTATTGCACACAGCAGATTTGTTTTGCTCCGTGGATGGAAACACTTGCAGTTACACAGGCTGTCTCTGTCTTACCTGTCCAGCTGGATGTGCATGGCCTTCTTGGTGAAACTGCCCAGTTGGTCCTCCTTCTCCCCAAGACCACAACGCAGAGCTGCCTCTCCTGGAGACACAGAGACTATATTTTAACACATCTATGATCCGTTTGATTGGAAATGAGGGTAACATTTGGTCAGAGGTAGGGATGCTACAATTTACTTTTTCACTGTGGATGAATCAAAAATCATTTGGTCAAAAATATGTCTGCCAAAGTGCCAAAGTGACTTGTGAACATGTCTTGTTTTGCTCCTCCAAGAGTCCAAAACCCAAAGATTATATTTTATTATCACGTATAAACAGCAAAAAGCTGTGGCTAACAAGTGGAAAATAAGCATTCATTTGCTCCTTCCTTAAAAACCAAGAAAAAGTCGAACAGCAGACATGTAAACGTTGTATTTCAAAGGCCCACCTTCTCTCAGCAGCTCGTCAGCCTGGCCCACCCCGTGCTCAATGAGGCTCTGGCAGTCATCTAGCGGTTTGACGCTGTCTGCCTCGATGGCGTCCACCTCAGCCAGCAGAGCGGTCAAACGCTCTGTCAGCAGCCGACCTGCTGCCGCCTGCAGCTCCGCAAAGTGCCGCCGGAGAGCCTCGCGGGCCTGACCCGAGCTGCCTCGGACCTGTAGAGCACAGAAAAGAGGAAAAATAAATAAATAAATAAATAAATAAATAAGGTACAAAAAATAAACGGTGAAGGTTTCTTTGAAACGAGTGTTGGCTGTTAAAAAGCATCATTCTGCTTTACATTTTACAGTTTCAAACCTTGTACAACCACTGTGCAGTTACGCACAGATAAATACTGCAGTAAGTCATTACTTCAGTACTAAAATACCTCTCGTTTTGTGTCAGTACACTGAATACAATGTTTAGCTGAGGGCTCTCGGGAAGGCGATACTAGCTTTTACAATGAAAGTTGGTACAGTCAGATTTCCTGTTCACAAAAAATCAAGGAAGCCATGCAGACAACGTGCTGTCACAATGTCACGATGGCTTATATTTGGACATTTTCAGCATTGAGAATCGAATATGTTGGAAAACAATCAAATAATTTATTTAGAAGAACCTTTTGAGACACATCCAAAAAGCTTATTTGTACAAGTTTCACTTGGACAGACAACTAGGGGCTCTGGCTAGTTAACATTTCAAAGAGAATACCGGTCACCAATGGCAGCTCAGCAAATCTCATGAAAAGACCAGAATCAAAAACGCTGTTAAACGAGTGACAGAAACACTCACAGCGTGTCAGACCGTTTGTTGCCTTTTCTAAGAAGTCAGCTACAGATGGAGTGGATGTGCAGGGACACCAATTCAGCAGAACAGTGTCTGCAAACGGCGATTTTTTGCATCTATCTTGGACACATTAGAAAAGTGCTCTGTAATGGCTTCAAAAGTCTCTCACACACACACACACACACACAAAATAACTTATGTTTGTGTGAGACTCCCTCCGCCCAATCCCAGCTGTTCCATCATATATTACATTATCATGGACTGAGTATGCGGTGGTGTTTCTGTCTCATAACCCGACTCTTTCCCACAGCAGGGATGGCTCATTCCCACATTAAAAGAATCCAGGAAACATTACACACCACACACACACACACATCTCCTCCTCCATCCCCGTGGGGACATCTCATTGACATAATGCATTCCCGAGCCCCTTACTTTAACATTAACCATCACAACTACACGCTTAACCATAGCCCTAATTTTAACCTGAACCTTAAACCTATCATCTCTGCCCGCGGTGACACGAGTCCCCATCAGTAAGTGTGCATCCAGGTTAAAGTCCCCACTGGGATATAAAAACATGAAACACACACACACACAATGAGAGTGAGAAAGCAGATTGTGTGTGTGTGTGTGTGTGTGTGTGTGTGTGTGTGTGTGTGTGTGTGTGTGTGTGTTTGAAAACTCAGACAATGGTATCACTGCGGCATCTTGTCCTGGAAGAGGAGTCATCCAAACATTGGCCTGATGTCAGATCGTCCCCTCCTCTGACAAACTGTTTGATGGCGTCAGGTCGTATTTTTAGTTTGACTATTATTTTACAAATCCCAAAATATTGATCATCAGCTGTCTGTGTCGCACTGATAGTCATCAGGAAGTGATGCGTTGGCTCCAGTGGAAAACGTCCTGTGTCTGCTCAACGCACACTCACACACACGCACGCACGCACGCACACACACACACACAGTGTGTGTTTTCATTCTCATAGTCATACCGTCCGTACTTTATCAGTGCAGCAGTTGTCAATCGGCCTTCCGTTTCCTGCTATCTCTCTACTGCCCCTTCTGTACACTCATTGTGAAATGCTTGTGTGTGTGTGTGTGTGCGCTCTGCAAAGGGGAACTGAAACACGGCTTCTACCACTGATGGTAAACCAGTAAGCTTCCTGACGAGCTACTTGTCACTGAGTCTGTGCTAGCACTGTCTGTGATATACTGCTTAGTAGTAGTAGTAGTAGTAGTAGCGGTGTTAGTGTATCCAAAACCTGATAAACTCTACAGTATGTTCTTCCTCTAAGCCAGAAACTATTAAACACCCATCAGTGATCGTCACTTCTGCACAGGGTCACATGTTCCTTCATCTCCATGAACACACACACACACTGCAGTTTATTCGGACTCAGTCCCACATACACCGTCCTGCTGCCCCAAATACTCGCTAGAGCTCCACATGTGGATTCAACCGCCGCTGAAAATAGTCCAAAACAGATGCAAACTGTTGCAGAATGTTTCTGCAGCACCAGTATTGCAATTTATAGAAAATCTATAGAAATAATTATTATTCACATAACACAGGTGATTGCGATTACTGTATTGTTGCAGCCATAGAATTTTATTTCTTCACTGGTAAATTACTTTGTGCAAAGATTTAGAAAAATACCATTCTTGTAACATTAGCTTTAGTAGAGTCAATGAAGTGAAAAGTTGTTATTCTAATATTAATGTGAAAAATCATTCAAAATTCAAAGAATAAAAATCCTTCCTGTATAATCCTGCCTGTCTTTAGTGTTTTTTTGTTATGAGGGACGTTGTGTTGCAAGTGTTTTGGTTGAAGGATCTAATTTTAAGACATGTGTCTGACAAGTGTTTTGGTGGTTTGTCGAGGTGAGAACAACCATTTGGCCATGATTCATGTTGTTAAAGCAGACTGTATGAAGATAGATGCTTGTTAGCAATTTTAAAAAAAACAACAGTATTTTAGATATTAAATTAAGTTGATCAGTGATGATAATACTCCAGGATGTCACTACACCTGGATAAGAAACAGTCCTGCACATAAACCCCTGTAAAAACACAAACTGTCATGTTTACACTTCAGTTTTTGTGCACATTAAGCAAACAAGATACCACATGTTAATTAGTGAGGTTTAGAGGTGCTGCTAGGTGGACTTTATTACCTTCAGACAGAGCCAGGCTAGCTGTCTCCCCCTGTTTCTAGTCTTTATGCTAAGCTAAACTGCCGGGTGTAGCTTCACATTTTGAGTGGTGTCTATGTTCTGATATAACTCCTGACATGAATGCAAATAAGCGCATTTCCCAAAATGTAAAAATATTCCTATCGCCACTGATCGACTGAGCGAAACAAAACAACCGTTGTGAAAGCGTCAGGGAAGCCAAGTAGGTAAGCTTTAAAGCAAATCAGTAAGAACAACTTACAAAAAAAGATTATTCAAATTTAGTTTTACATTAATCTAAAGGTCATTTACATTTTATTTGTTTGACAGTGGCGTCATCTGACCATGACACAGCAGCGAATGTATCTGGGAGGGAGAGAGGACGACTGCTTTCTACTTCGCCCCTTGGATATTAAGGAGGATTTACGTTCTCTTACCAGATCATCTCACTTTTTTTATTTTTCAGGCTCACTAAGTGTTAACAAAACGTCTGACCACACTTCTCCATCACTATAGAAACTAGGTCTTTAGACCAGTTCAGGTTTGGATTAAAAACCAACAGTGGTTTAAGCAGTGGCTCTGAAAACGTGGTCCGGGGGTCCCCAGACAATTTAGTGAGATCCTACGCTGGCTGGTATCACTACACACTGTTTTGTGTTTCTATACTATCTGCACTGAATCATATTTATATAAAAGTCTTCTCAGATGAGGTTTCACGACTTCGTTTTAAAACCCAGCACTTTTGCTATGTTTACACCTGCTGTTCAGACTAAAACTGCAAATCCAAATACCTAAAACAAAGAAGTCTGAAAACGCTGCTGACCCCTTTTGGGTTTCAAATCTCCAGGATCGTTGTCGATCCATCCAAAGAAATCTCTGCTGTGGCTTTCACCATCGCTGTTCTTCGTTCATCTCTAGCGGTACTTTATTCTTTAGCCGAATCTTCTGCAGCTGCGGAGTAAACAATCTGCTTCCTGTTTACACCGGCAAGCGCATGCCCAGTGTGCTTGAATGGCCACTTGATGTGCGTTTAGTTGTTTTAACCTCTAAACATTCCTGTAAAAATCATGCACAACGCTTTTTGGATTTTGGATGATACATAATCATTTTTAAAAAATGAAGCATTTATTTGCATAATGTTTCGTAAGTCAATCAATAATTGTGTTAATAATCGTGATACACGTAAGTTCTGATACGAGATGTTCATGGTTTCTATCAGTGACAGTAAAACCATTCAGATTCAACACTGTTTGTTGTTAGAAGACATAAATGCCAATAATAGCAAGAGTAAAAGTCTGCAGCCGAACCAGCAGCCGAAGAATGTTGGACGAACAAAAAATGGAGAGACATTTAAATGATACCCAGTCAAAGTAACTGCAGTGAAGACAATACAGTGTATAAACAGTTATTGATCAATTTAAATGGAGTCCCAGCCTTGTGTTTGCGCATGACCATCTGGCTGGGTCCCTCTCGTCTCTTATGTCTTCCTTCATGTCTCCTCTAAGGCTCGCTGTCTTACCGTAGCAACAGGAAATAGCAGCATTGTTTTAGGGGTAAATCTAGACAGCAGGAGGAAGGAAAAGATAACAGAGAGAGAAAGAATATACTCTCCTGGGATTGTGTAGGGTCAGAGGCTAACACACTTCACATTGCCCTGGCCTATCTGAGTGTGTGTCAAACAGACAAAGATGGTTCTCATGGAGGAAATCCTACCTCAGAAGCATGACATTTTTCCCTAAACAGAAGAAGTTAATCCAAGTGATGTTACACAAGGTGTGAACAAACTTGTGGTACCTGTTTGCGGGCCTGGTTGAGGCCCTGCAGGCGCTGCTGGAGTTCACTGCGGTAGTTCTGGGCCGCCTCGATGCTTTCTTTCGCCTCCTGCAGCAACAAGTCCACCTCCACAGACATCCTCCCGCCTCCTGACACTAACACAGGAGAAGAATATTTACAAAATGCACGCAAGAAAACCTGAAACCAGGAAAAAACAAACTTTACTTGGAGTTCACCGAGTGTAAAAAGACTGCAGAGCAAAATGTATCAGCTCAGGAACTGGTAAAATGACTGTTTATTATTTAATTTTTTCTCTTTGTTCATACAGTTTTAATGGAACTGCTTCATACTGCTGCTGTAGTGAAGTAGCAGCAGCAGAAAAAAACACTTACAAGTTAAGTGATAAAATATGTTGTTTTATAATTTGGTGAAGCAAAACTTTAAGAAAATGCAAAGTATTAATCCCAGAGGTTCAACCTAGGTAAATAAAAAAAGAAGGGACAACTACTATACAAAAACATTTTGCCAGTGAACATGATCCGAGCAAAACAAAATGTCATTCCTAGAGGACAGGGTTGTATTGATCCACTGTACTTATAATAGTTGATTCGATCAGTTTAGTGTAACTAACATTTGTTAAGATGCTTGTTGAAAGTGTATCTTAATTAAAATATATTGAATAGTTGCTGAATTTGGGTTATCATTACACCTGTGTGAGACTGCTCTGTATTCTCTACAATGCGTCATGAAAATAATAAAAATGTGTGCGGGGGACCCAGCCTTTTTTTTATTTTACCGTTCACCCCAAATATCACAACAAACTCACCAAAAGTGAACGAATAATGATGTGTGTCTTTTGCACGCTAATAAATCAATTGCATTATTTTTGGAAAAAGACCAGCAGACCATCTATCACATATTGGGTTCGGCAACATATGTACAAAAAGGGAAGCAGGACGTTTATGAGAAGGTTTCAGTACTGACCA
Source organism: Micropterus dolomieu (assembly GCF_021292245.1). Taxonomy (NCBI): domain Eukaryota; kingdom Metazoa; phylum Chordata; class Actinopteri; order Centrarchiformes; family Centrarchidae; genus Micropterus; species Micropterus dolomieu. The sequence continues at coordinate 28,463,333 of NC_060151.1, forward strand.
ATAAACTTTCTAACGCTGCTAATGAAAGTTTAAAACAATAAAACAAGGAAATTACCTTAAATTGAATCGGCTAGGCATACATTATATGAAATGTATATCTTTTTTGCTCTTTATTTTGACTTATGTTTGCTGTTCCTGGTTGTCAGCGTAGATTCGAGTGGTCCCGAACCAAACCACTTCCGTAAGATGGGAACTGTTCACGGTGTACACGTGTGTTTCAGTATAGAAAATCTTAATTAAAAACTACAAGGTACCACACAGGCTGAAGAGCATTCTGACTGAATAGGATGTGTAGCAACGACTACGGTGCGCAAACCACTTCCTACCGCCACCAGCCCGAAACCAACCAACCAATCAGTTAACAATACCATTAAACTTTAAGCTTGACTTTCAGTATGCAACAGCATGGGATAAAACATATACTGGCCTTTATATACTATTTAAATAAGGACTGCTCGCTGTGGCCCAACTCTGATACAACATAAACCTTCTTTGCAACAACAACCCCCCAACAAATAGGTGCACTCTTTATACAGTACTGACCCCAGAGTTAACTCAATGATACACTCAGCCCAGCAGGTTATGTAAAATCAGTTGATAAGCTCCTTCCTTTGACCTTAGCATGTATTATTAAAGATCACTAAAATAATGCTGCATTTGGTTATTTTGGCTGCACGTTAATGTTAAAGCTGTGTGTGTGTGTGTGTGTGTGTGTATGGGAACACTGATAGCACAGAACAAAATAACACCAACAATTAAGGTGTGTCTAGCTCTGCCAGCTATAACAACATCAAAGTTAATGTCACCAGAGTCACAAACACACAACCACAGACTGCTTCTAAAAGGGCTTTCTAAGAGTTTGCAACTGAACATCTACGGTAACGTGACTCACAGAAACACTTTTCCAACGGTATATAAAACTAAATTAATTAAAGTAATAAAGTCGGGGTACTTCTCATTGGTTTTAACTGATAAAACGCTAATATTTTCTGCTGCATACTTCTGAATATTAACTCTGAAGCGTCCTGGGTCTGGGTTCAAGACTTGAGAACACTCAAAGGTGCTGCAACACCACACACCTCACATTGAGTGTTAAAAGCAAACTTGCATTACAAGGTGCTCATTTCTAGCTCTATATTTTATTCTGGGATTCAACTAGAGTAGCTTTGCACGATTCACAGTTATAATTTATCGTATACTGGCCCTTAATGCAGCCCCTCAAAAAACACACAACTTTTATAACAGGCTCAGAGTTCCTAATCCAGGGCAGACTCAGATAGCTAATGGGACCTTTAGCTGCGAGGATAACTGAGCTAACTAGCCACCATTAGCTGTAATTAACTTTAGCTACAGGTAAATGAAGGCTTAAAAGTAAATTTCCTTTTTCCACGTCCTCCTCAGAACCGAAAGTAGTGACACAACCTGGCCCTCGCTGCGGTCGGCCACGCTTCCTGTACAGCATCTAAAGAGGAAGTCACAGACAGGCATCTTCTGCTACATACAGTATCATCATGTAGCATAGGAGGGCATCTTATGTTACACTATAAGAAACTTAAACATTCATTTCAGCCCTAAATGATCAACAACAACAAGTGTATTTCCCTAAATGTCAAACTGCTGACGATTTACGACTAAAACCATTGATTGTGTTGGAAATCCTTCCTATACCATTTTAAAACCGTGCAAGTATAAAGTGTAGGGAAATTTTCCTTATGTAATAATATATGATGCAGACTTACCAAAAATACCACAAATACGTCATCCAAAATTAGACCAAACAATATTAATGTACTTTGAGTGACTAGACTGTACGGCTGCAACCACACGGCAACCTCCGGGTCTGAAAAGTGAAGCCAACGCTGAAGTAACTTAAACCTGCATTCTCACTAACGGCCAGCAGGGGGCGACTCCCCTGGTTGCAAAAAAGAAGTGATTGTATTGAAGTCTATGAGAAAATGTTTCTACTTCTCAGCTGATTTATTACCTCAGTAAACACTTTCCTAATGACTTTATGGTCCCAGTCGCTAGTTTCATGTCTTCTTCAACACAGCATGATGTTCATTTAGTTAATTTATGGTCCCATTTAGATGAAAGTAGACCATAAAACAGAAGACGGTTTAGGGCGGGCTACCTTATGATTGACATGTTCCTATGACGGCAGCATGTAAATCAGGCTGGAGGCAACTCGTATCCTCTGCTCTGTGTAGATTTGACCAGCGCCGTTGGGTTGGCTGTTCATTGTTTTCCAGTAAGAACTTTTTGTTTTAAGCCTGTTTTTCGCTAGCCAAAATTAGCATCCCGGTTAAAATCACAGTTAATGTAATTACAGATGCACCTTGCTAACCAAGCTAGCTAACTCGTGCCTCTTCCTCGTCCAAACTCGAGGCTTCAAAACAGTAGTCCACAAAGCAACGGGTGACGTCACGGTGACTACTTCCACTTCACTTATAGTCTATTGCTGCAACTAATGATCAAAGAAAGCAAACTGAAATGTTCAATAACTGTGAAAATGCGTATTAGAATTTCCCAAAGCACAACGCGACAAACCTCAAATGTCTTCTTTTGTCAATCAGCAGTCCAAAACCCAAAGATATTTCATGTACTGTCACATATGACAAAAAAAAAGCAGCAAATCCTCACGTTTAAGAAGCTAGAACCAGCTGATGTTTTGGCTAAAAACTGACCGAAACAGTTAATAGATTCTCAAAATATTTGCAGATTTAATTTGAGTCTAAAAAGACAAATTAAAATGACTGATACTTGTTTCAGCATTAATACACTATATACATTCATCAAAGAATTTGTCGTGTAATTAAAACGTCCTAAAATGATTGTCTCAGAACATTATGATCAGATCCCACACAAACACAACCAATAATCAAATGTAAATAACTGCCACATTATTTTTATTATTCTATTACAGTTTGTATATCCTGTCAATGTCATATTTTTAGATTTACATTTTTTGTGTTTATTGTTCAGCACCAAATCACCAGAGCAAATTTCTTGTTTTTGTAAACCTATTTGGCAATAAAGCCGATTCTGATTCCGATAAAACGGCTCTACTGTTACAAACCACGACAAACAAAACCCCAGTATTTATACAAACATGAATGCAAACGTAGCGTCACAGAATTATGCAGGCATGCAGTCGCTCGCCCGCTGTGACATAAGAACAACATGGACCTAAGATACTGATCCTCCGTCCTCTCTGACTCCTTTCTTTCTGGTAAGAAACTGCAGAACAGCAGCCTTTAGTCCATCCATTAAAGCCACCCACAACATTTTCTTTTTCATCCTCTAAAAGAGGGTGCTGGCACTCTCTCCATCGCTCTTTAATCCTGTGGTTTATAATCCCTCTTTCTCTCCAAAAAACTGCTAAAGACTCAAAGTGAATGCCGGGCACTTTACCAAGCAAACGTTAAGCCGGTTTTCCTATAACACAGAACATCTCTTGCCTATATGATACGGGTGTGGCTGGAAACAACCTAACTGACATGTCCTTTGTCTTTATGTCTTGTATGCTTGTGATGTGTAATTGTGTGTGATTGTGTAAATGTTAAGTTGAGTGGAACTGTTGTCAGCAGCCTGCTTTTCAGAGTATTTAGGTCAACATGCATGGATGGAGGGATGATGTCCTACTGTCCCGCTTTTCACAGGTCTTTCAGACCGTTTACGGTTTCCTAAAAATGCAGTGACAAAAACAAGTCCTGCCTGGGGGGGAAAGTGTTAAAGGAACTTTGTATGAGGCAGGAAAAGCCATATAATTTGACATATTTCCAACGCTAGAAACAACGAATATTGACTGATCAAACAGATGTCATTAAAGGTTTTGTTGTACTGCTTTTTTTTGTGCTTGTTTATTCCGGTTCATGATTCTGTGTTTTAATGTTATTTCTCAATTTCCTTGTGCATACTAGCTTCTATTTCAACGTTTTTGAAGCATTTAACATTTTATATATATCAGTGGACACAAACTGTATCCTCATGCTACTAACTTGAAAAATCTACAGAGGAGCTGAAGCTAATAATAACGCAAAAATTACACTTTGTTTTGACGTCCTTAAGCACTTGAATGCTTCATATTGTTTTGACCCAATGTGAATTTTCATATAAATGTCATCAGCTAGGAGGATGTATGCAACTCTTTGATACATGCTGCACATGCTCTGACTAACAGGAAAGTTATGAAAGGCACTCGAGTGCAAACCCAGGTTATTATTATTAGACCACTGACAAGAAGAGACAACAGGAGACATCAGACATGTCTAAACTCGCTTACAGCAACTTCCGTATTTTGTAGTTTATTTTCAACATCAACAATTTTCTACCCACCAACACTGGAGCTGCCTTACAGTCTCATTTCAAAGTCCATAATGTAAAATGCAATTATTCACGCTAATATCTCATATTTTAAGCCCTGATAATATTAATGTATCTGGCGTATTGTGGGAGCTACTCCCAAACTCCATTAAGAAATCTCATATTTTTAAGTTGGCGATCATGTCAGCCGAACCCAGATCCATCAAAGTAATACAAATAAGATGTTTCTTAAATGAATAATGTATTTCAATAAATTCGGCGTACAAGCTATTCACTAAGCAAAACATTTATCCACGAAATATCAACTTCAACAGATGGTCCCCGCAGCACTTAACGATGTATTTTGGAGAAGATGACAATAACTAGCAACTAGCAAAAAAGCTGTCAGTTAACAGCTGTACGTGAGACTGAAATAGTGCTACTGAGTCAGTGGAGAGTTTATTTAAGAAACGGGCCAGTTAGCGAGACCACATTACCACATTTTAACGGAGTTTGTCGTAACCTTTTCTCAATAACCTTACAAAACATGAGGAGGAAAGTTGGGGCTAGCTTGTGGCCAAAAAGACAATGAACCTCTCTGGTCGTGCTTGGAGAGCGCAAACACAACACTCCCTTTAACTACGAAAGAAATCAACGGCTAAGTTAATCGGTGAGGTTCAAATTCTCGGAGAAATGTTTTCAAACGTACCTGTTTTAGTGCTTTCTGGTGGCCATTTCTTTCCCGAAAGTTGTGAATCAGCTCGCAGCCGCCGCGCCACACCACCGTTAGATTCGCCGAAGTTTTGCTCAAGTCTAAAAATGACACTTCCGAGGTGTTAGAGACGAGAGCCAATCACAGACAAGATCCTTTCGACGGACAGGGAAATCAGCCAATTGGATTGAGATGTGCTACGTAAACCCCTCCCTAATCACCACCCCCAGATTAAGTGAAACCTATGAAATTAGTTGATGTGTCCAAATCTGGACAGTACTGTAGTACATGTATATACTGTAGATAGTTATGTTGTATACTTTAGTATTTTATGCGTAGGACCTCATAATGGGATTACCTAAATTATAAAATAACAAATATATAAATTGATGCCGCCTAATATCTCACAGTGTTTCATCTGCATTTATCCTTAACTCTGTTAAATAGCCTACTGCATATATCCACACTCCTTTTAACGTTTATACATTTCTATATTTTTTATATATTTTTTTCTACTTACCAATTTTTCTATTATTATTTCTATTCCTTTTATGTCCTGATGTGCAAAGTGAGCAACTGAAACAAAAGAACTTATCCTCGGAGATAAATAAAGCATTTCTGATTCTGATAAAGGTGTGTGCGTCCGTAATGCATTATGTGGGCCTTGAATCAAACATTCACATAGCCTGAATTAGCTAAATGAAAAGTAAAGTACGATGAGATTCTGGTCTGACAGTGAGGATAAACAGAAACTGTCCTCGCTCAGCTCTCAGTTGGGATAATGGACTCTATGTGGAGTGAAGTCGCTCTCTGTTGGTTGTAGTGGAAACAGCATTGCCGTGTGCAGGTCATCTGCTTTACCTTGTCCTTCAAATAAAATAAAATAAGTTAGTTATCTGCATCTAACCCATCCTAATTAGGATTAATTGCGTGGCGCCCGGGGGGTTTCAGGGCTACGCTTAGGGGCACCTTTGGCAGTGGTCCTTGGTGGACTCGAACCCAAGGTCGGTTGAATAAATGCAGACAGCAATCTTGGCCAAACACGCCAGGTTCTTGAAGATCCATGTTTGATGGATCAAAGACATTATTACCCTAATATCCTTTATGTTTTTTTCACAGGCTACAGTATACAGAACACATATACACACACTATAAACAAAGCAGATTGAGACAATGGTGCAATAGTGCGATGAACAAAGTGCAAGGGATGTAAGAGTAAATTATTGTTACCATTATTATTATTATTATTATTATTATTATTATTATTATTATGTCAGAGTCGGATGTGATATACAGGTGCACATACAAGTACAAGCATGCACAGTGCAAAGTGCAAAGGATGCTGTAATAAATAAGTGTTATGTGCAGGTGTTTTGTACTTGAGGTAGGTGGGTTTGGTATGCAGTATTAGACAATATGAACACTATGAGCAGCATGAATAGCTCTGAAATAGAGAATGATGAATAAATGATAAGTGATAAAAAGAAGAAGAAGAAAAAGAAAAAGAAGAAAAAAGAAGATAAAAAAGTTAAAGCCAATACTTAAGTAATTTATCACCAAGCCTCCTAGAATAACAATGATGTTTGAAAATAAATTTTGACAGCCGTCAAGACTGCATCCATCCCAGTATAGTGGGAATCATGCCTCCGGCGTCCCTCGGGGACCCAGGATCAGCACCTCGGACAGTGATCGCGACTAAATTAAGTAATAAAATATTCACCTGTGATGCAGGAGAACGCTTTAAACTGTGGGCTGAACAACAGCCTTCCGCCTCCAGACACTGTTGGACAGGGTCAGTGTCACACAGCTTTCCAGCAATCTGAAATCAGCTGATGTTTCCAAAAGTCTGTTTAAGAGTAGAAGTCCTTAGTTTGCCTGTCATACGATGGTTGCAGGTCTGGATGAAAACTGTGGGTCATGAGGGAGCAGTGACATGCGCTCACTGCGGGGTTGGGCACCGCTGATCTGACAATGCTTGGATTGGCTGAACCCGCGTCAACACAGAGCCCTGTGCAGCAAACTAGTGGTGCTGATGTCAGTGACGCAGTTGGCCGGAGATCTATGTATGAGCAGCCTGGGACAATCCCTCAGATTAGCGCCTGACCCGCAGGATTTGTTGGAGAGCCACCTGATTCACCGGCAGCGAAACGCCGAGTCAGAACACGCAGAATTATCTACATTTAGGCTATATTTATATTCAACCTTTTCTTCAAGCTTCTCATTGGGAAATATTTTATGCATGCATAACTCCAGGACGCAAAACTTTAGAGGAGCTCTCTCCAAGTGACCAAAGTGGTGCCATGGCAGGTTTTACGCAGAGCGCGAATATGCCGATAGCAGTGTTTGAGAAACGTTTTGGCAAAGTCGACATTTCTCATTACTCATCTGAGATTTGATAATGTGTGATGTCCCTGCTGCCGGTATAAAGGTCTAATCCTTCCCTCATTTCCGCGCACAGATGGATTGCGTCGTGTCAGCCAGCCGACTCATATCAGGGCCTAGTCAAATTCATTTAACCGCTATGCCTGCGTCTTGATTGCTAAATTGAAGCCACTGAGGTCAGTCCAGCATCACTTTGTCAGCGCCCACACGACCCCAGCTTCTCCTCCTCCTTGAGCCAAAATGAGGAGAGCTGTACTGAAAGAAGCCGCCAAACGATTCCCCTGGCTGGCTAATGTCACTTTGTACGGGTGCTTCTTCGCCGGCGGCGACCTTGTCCATCAGCTCATAGCTCAGAAGGAGCGCATAGACTGGAAACACACTCGCAACGTGGCCATTGTAGCAGTCAGTTTCCACGGAAACTTCAATTACTTCTGGCTACGAGCCCTGGAGAAGCGTTTCCCTGGAAAGTCCGCCGGGATGGTTTTCCGCAAACTCCTGCTGGACCAGAGCTTCGCGTCGCCTTTGGCCACCAGTGTCTTCTACACGGGTAAGATGGGTTTCAAACTAGAGAATACACATCAAATGCAAAATATAAATAAAGTATTTTTTCATGTCACTGAACCCACAGAGCAGGAGGAGCACCGACCCAAATACGTGTGTAGAATTGCTTTGAATTGTTGCTCTCTTTACAACTCTCTTAACGTACGACATAACCTCAGGACTCAGGTGGACTAGTTATGACATGACTTCTTGTTGTCACACCCTAAAATCCTTAAAAACGTTAACACACACAATAGTGAGCTGACAAAGCTTCCCGTTAAGGTCGTTTAGATTGTGCGTAATGGCGCACAAATGGTTATCGCCACAAACTCCAAACTCTGCGCACATTTATCTTCTGTCCTGCAGGGGTGAGCTTCTTGGAGGGTAAGGAGGATGTCTTTGAAGACTGGAGAGAGAAGTTCTTCAACACCTGGAAGGTAAGAAAACATCAAACGAAGGAAAGTCACCTTCACACATGGTAGCTGCTGCTGCGAGCTCACCACCAGATTAACCCAGATTGTGTCACTGCTGGTTTTCCGCAATGGGCACGACGCCCGGAAGTAAGCGAGTATCAGGACGTTTAGGATCTGAAATCCTGCTAAATGTAACTCACACAGCGTCATGCTGCTGTAACTGGGGTGTCATGCTTCATGATCCTGGTAATTGTACAGACATTTATCAATAACGACCCATTTCATAGTAGACTGTTTGTGCGTCTGAGCGAGGAATGAAGGTTGCATACTGCCATCATTCTCCATCTCAAAAAGTGATTGGGTCCTTTACTACCATTTTGAGATAGCCTACTTGTACTTTGCTTGTTTATTTCCAATTTTGTTTCATCATACTATTACTATTTATTTGACAGTTTTATTTTTTCCCCATTTACTTACTTGAGAGTTGATAAACTAAACCTAGGGTGGTGATGGCGCAATGGATAAGATGCCTTTGGTATGAGAGACTTGGGTTCAATCCCCCACTGTGACCTGTCCACCAATGTGTCCCTGAGCAAGACACTTAACCCCTAGTTGCTCCAGAGGTGTGTGACCTCTGACATGTATAGCAATTGTAAGTCGCTTTGGATAAAAGCGTCAGATAAATGTAAATTTATATATTATTATAAGTAACTTTTGACTTTTGTTTAACTACATTTGGTTGACACAAATGTTGTGCTTACAATGTGACTGCAGGATATTTAGCCTATAGTAATGAAGTAATATCAAACTGTTGTTTTACTCCTTGTTCCTAAGTATGTAATACATGTCATTTCAAATAATTAAATGTCATTTTCTTGATTTTCTGCAAGTCAAGCTAAGTCCTGACTGAGAAAATGCTTTTTTTTTTTAAGTCTTAAAGGTTAAACATGAGTCCAAACGACTCCCCAGTGCACTGACATGGACATGAAAAGGATTTTATGACACAATTTAAGCAAACAATAAAATAAAAATACAGTTAAATGCAAAATACACTTTAAGCTCTAATAGCTGTGTTGCTCTCTTCCTTCAAGGGGAAAGTACACATCCACAACTTTGGGTGTGGTACTTTTAGATGAATAAGAAACATACCACTATAAATATCTTCACTGGCTACATAATCTCATTCTTGATCTCTTTCAGACTGGACTCATGTACTGGCCATTTATGCAGGTAAACATGGAAGCAATGTATTGTTTTGTGCACATTAGTATCTGAGTTGTATTTCAGTTGATAGATTTAAAAAAAAAAGAAAGACATTAGTTGGAAAACCTTACCTGAAATCAAAACATTTAGTACTGGTAAATTTGAAGTTTAAAGTATTAGTCCTCTCTAAGGATGCAAAAGTAAAAAATTGTCCACAAAGAGTACTGTTTTAATCAATATCTGCATCAAATCTTCTTCTTCTTAACCTTTATTTAACTAGGAAAGTCCTTTACAATTGATTCTGAAATCTGATTAAAATGTCACTATTGGTGTAGTGTTGACAAGTTAAAGCACATCCAGTTTATCAGAGTTGGATTGTTTTTTAATCAGCCAAACACTAATTATACTGATGAGAATGTACAGGCTAATCTCATAATTAATAACTTCTTAATTGGTCCTGCTTTTATTACTGTTAAATGCTTGATTTTGATTAAATCTCGAAGTTCAGACAGATCTCTTTTTTATATTATCATTATAAGATTGATCTTTTTCCCCCCATGTGGCCTCACAATGAAAAATTAACCTTGACTTAATAAAAAAACTGAGATAAAGATCCACAGCAAACATTTTTTGTTGAATTAATATAAACTATTTATCTAAGTGAAACGAAACAATCTCTAAATCTTTTCAGAGCTGAATAAACTATTTGTTATAAGTCATTTTCCGTATGAACACATATTTTCACACACACTTTGCAAGCTCTGGCCAGTTGACATGCCCAGATTCAATGGTATGAATTTGGTAATTAAGAGAGCCCTGAGTCTCAAAATGATGATATATTTATCCTATTTAATCTTTTCTTTTAATCGAACTTGATCGTGCACAAAACACTAAACAAATTCTCTCTAAATAACTAATCACATAACTTCAGTGGAAACATTATAGAAACAAAGCAAACAATAAAATAAAAATATAGTTAAATGCCAAAACGTAGCAATGAAGGATCAATCAAAATGAATTATTAAAATGATATTAATCAGTCTGTTAGTCATGTGCATGCTGAGGGTTTCCCTTAAAGCCTACTTAGGCCAGAGATGAGCAGTATTTACTAGTGTTACTACTAAAATATGTCTTATAATTTCTTTCAAAGTATTTTGTAATTGGTATTTGACAGAGCTGAAAAAATTCAAATGTAATTTGCAACAAAATACTTTAGAGTGGAGTAACTTTGTATTTTCAAAATACCGTTTATGATTCACAAACATAAAACAAGACTAGGTCAAAACTCATGGGGTTCTGAACTGATCCATAACACTGGCACCAGTGTTATGGATTTTATTGTGAGACTATTATATTTTGCATTTTGTAACAAGATTCATTTTGCTGTATCTTTGCCCATCTCTGACTTACACAATTAATTTTAGATTCTAATAAGAACTTTTAATATAATTTCTTCATCAATTTAATGACATAAAAAAGAAATAGCACTTAAGCCAAACTCTCCCTTCAAGTGTAAATTATGAATTTTATACAGTTGGAATAACAAATTATAATCATTATGTTAGACATGGGATCATTTTTAATTATAACGTCTCCTGAACATTTTCACTGTTTCCTGTTTTCGTCACAGTTTCTGAACTTTGTCCTGATGCCGTTGTACTTGCGAACGGCCTTCATGGGCTGCTGCGCATTCCTCTGGGCCACCTTCCTGTGCTTCTCTCGGCAGAGTGGCGATGGCACTGCCACCGTGGCTCTGGCCTTCGTCATGGACCCCCGTAAGACCCTGGAGGAGATGCGCGAGGCCCGGCTGGCCCGAAAGAAGCAAAAGACCCAGAGGGAAAACTAAAGGGAAGAGGAGGAGAGCGCTGCTTCTGTCTTTAAGGCCGTTGAATCTGTCACAGGACAAAGGGGTTTCCACTTTTGCTTAACCAGCACCCACAAACTGAAAGCACCATAAAGAGCTGAGGAGCTGTTTACTGGTTGAAAAAGAAAAACATGGTCACTGAGTACATTTATTTGCCACATACACACACACAAGAATTGGGTGGCTGCAGTAATAATAATAATAAGATAATCTGAAGTTGAAGTTGCATATGTGTTGGCATTTTCTTCCTGTGCTGAATATTATTGTTACATTTGATCCTTTTTGAGGTCAAACTATGTTTTATTTCACCAGACGTGTGTTCTTGGTAAAATGGGAAGCATTTAGATCAAAGAGGATAATAAAACAAAATAAGAATATATATAAATATATTATACCACTGCATAAGTGGATGACAGTCAGCTGATAACTGAAATAATAATATCAGCCCCATATATTGTTCTTTAAAGGAGCATTCCACCAATTTAATACATAAAGACTAGTTTATTTGACATAAGGGGCAATACTCCAGTGAAAACAGTTTTATAATGTCTTCTCTGGTCAGACATCTGAAAAAATAATCCTAAAAAAAAAAATAATATAATCTAGATGATCTCTGTTTGGGCTTGGCATTTTATTTACCATGCAGAGAGGTCAGGATATTTTGGCCATCAATTTTCATTAATTTCTTCTTTGTTTAAGAATATTTTGAGTGTTTTTCTGTAGTTGACAGTGCACGAAATGTGGGAATAGGGAGATGGGAGTGAAAAGGTATCCGCACATAATCAAAGTGGGACATGTTATATGCCTAGGTCACTAGGTTTACTAGGTTTGTTTTAAATCTGTTTTTCGCAAGTCACCCAACTTTATGATAATGGTATTTTAAATTGCTGCAGTACCCCTGTAAAGACTGACACAGCTAGAGGACAATTAAGTTATAAACATTTGAAATTTGTTCTACACTGCAGTACTCAAGCTGAAAATATCAAGTTTGTCCTGAGGGGGGCGCTGGAGAGAAGGTCACAGGGTCATTAAAATGCAATGGGTTCATCCTCAGGGGAGCACAAAGGTGCTCAATAAATTCTATAGCAAGACAAATATAGATTTCAATATTTCTCATGTGCAAGTGGAGATTTCATACGAATGGAAGCTCTAGAGTTAAGAGCAGGTGCTGGACAAAATTATTAAGATTCCTTCTCAGGGGAACCTGAATATGTAAAGAAAATGATTGAGACATTTTGCTCTGGATGAAAGGGATGGGTGGAACAATGGAGCAACACTAAAATAAAGTGGAGTTAATTAATAGGATCTAGGGTCTAAGCCTGGCACACATTGTTTACAGTTGCAGAGATGAACAACTGATGATTTTGCCTCCAAACCACAAAGGCTTGCGTTAATGGACGGCAGGGCTGTAATGATGGACTCTGGCTGGTTGCTGTGCTGGTGGCAAGTTTGTTATGAGCCCGCAGTGCAGTGAAGCTCCTGAGATCAGATTTAAGGGCTTCATACTAGTTGTGCCTTCTTTCTGAGACTGTCCTGACCACAGGTCTGTGAGCTTGCAGTGTTTGGCTGACTGGTTATCAGTAATAATCAATACAAAGATATATATATATATATATATATATTTGTGTGTACAGTTAAATGGTGTTTCTGCGTTTATTTTGGGTTGCACTGATGTATCAGGCTGATTACATGAGGCAGTAGGCTTCATAAGTCTGAAAGCTCAAAATCAAAAGGGATCATCATCTGAGGAGCAAGAATGTGCGCAGTAAATGTCACAAACTTCCCAATGGCGGCTTTCGAGGAAGGATCAGGAAGTCGTCAAAAATATTAGAGGGATCGTGAATTTCTACAGCAGATTTTTATGGAAACATGGCCATCAGAAACTTTGTCAAGTGTTGTTCAAGCAGAAAACTGAACATGATGGTGGTGCTAGACGAAAGGTCGGGGGATGAGCAAAGAATTTGAAAGCATCCTCGGATAATTATGAAAATTCAACAGTTTCATTTTCAAAATTGTGCTTATTTTTAACAAATTGCACAAAAGGACCAAAACCAACAAGGTATTCGTCTGTTTCTTAAGAATTTCAGAGCTTCCAATGCTGTCTGTGGCTCTCAGACGAAAGTTCACTTGTTGCTACTGAAGACATAAATCTGTAAAAACTACCCAACCGCTCACTGATGGGTTTTTAATAGTTTTTGGACTATTGCGCTCTTTGGCTCAAAGAAAGATGCAAAATCAGGCTTTGGACACACACACAGTACTTGTTAGTACTGTTGTAGTACTCAAGACCGGTCTTGGTATTGAGACTGGTCTTAAGACCACTTTTTGATGGTCTTGGTCTTGTCTAGGACTCGACCGCATTTGTTTTCGGTCTCGTCTTGGACATTGAAGACTCAGGATTTTATTTCAAGACCAGTCAAGACCATAACTTGCATTGTCTGATTTGTTTGATAGGTCTAACTTTGATAGGATGTAAAACGTATCGCTTCAAATGCAACCAATAACCCTAATTAAAAATGCGTTTTTACTGTTAATGACTGTCACTCCTGCTCGCGATGGTCAGCATGGAAAAGGAGTGTTGAATAAAGATGCTTACGTTGATTTCAGCTCTTAGTGTTTGTATGTGGGTGCTTTAAAGGGAAAGTGGATCTTTCAGAACAATTTGAGAAGTACCTATGATCTCGTTCCACATTTTATTGTGTGTCATGTAATGTGGGGAACTGGTCTTGGTCTTGACCTGGTCTCAGCCCCTAAAAGTCTTGGTCTTGACCTGGTCTCGGTTTCAGTCTTGACTACAACACTACTTGTTAGTAGTGTGTCTTTTTGTGGGATTTGTTAACATGAATAATATAAACTATCACCAGACTTTTACTTTTAGAGAATCACAAATCAACTGCAAATCCTCCATAAGCTGAATCACTGTTGTGTAATTTTATGACATACCAATGATCCTAACCTTAATGCTACACAAGGGCTCATCATGTCATTACCTACAGTTATCAGTGCATCCCATTTGTGTTGTGTCTCCTAGTTTGACCTGTGAAGCTGCAGTTATCTTAATCCTGTCCTCTTACTTGAAACAACGCATAGGTTGCCATCAGCCCAGATACCTTATCATGTAACACGACACTTAAACTTTACCGGACCCATTACTCACTCTTGTTAATATTTAAGGATCTTTTAGTGAAGCTGAAAGATATGTGACTTTTACTATTATTTATCCATAAGAAGTCAAAGAGAATGGAAGATTTCATTGCTGAATATACAGCACATTATACCACAAGTGAAACATTATGGCTGCATTGTACGTATTTATGTACTTTTAAGACATGCACCTGTCACTTACATAAGTATGACCATGTTTATATACAATTTTAGCGGTTTGGACACAGCCCTTCTGTAGATATGCTTTAAGTGAGTAACAACATAGGTATTCTGTTTTTCCATGTACAAAACAATAATAAAACCTCAAAGAATGCTCAATATTGTTCATTCTACTGTTATTATTATGATATTGGGATGAATGGTTTACAGTGAACGGTGAGAACTTTAACTATTGTGTTAGTGTAGTACTTTGATATTTTGAGAAATAAGACGCTTCTTTGGTGTGTAAACACTTTTGTGTCATTTTTGACGAGGGACCAGACAGTTAATCTGAATAAACTAGAGTCAAATTCCTTTTTTTTGGAATGTGGAGTGGATGGGATGATATCATAAACACAGGTTTTAATGAGATTTGATGGGGAAAGTGTGTCAAAGTCAAGCCACTAACAATGAGACTGTAGCACTGTTTAGGTGTTGAACCAGCTCCTGGAGCAGACGAAGACTGATGGACATGATGAGACAAGTGAAATTAGGTCTACAGCCATGCTAGCGGCTCTGTGAGGCTCTACCACACAGACTGTACTTAAGACTAACATTCTAACATGCTCACAATGGCTAATAAGGCTGACATGCTGATGTTCAGCTGGTATAATATTAAACCATATTCACCCTCTTACCTGTAATACTGTTAGTACATTTCTATAAGTGAGAAAAGACATGCAGGCTAGGTTAATTGGTGTCTCTAAAAAATTGTCCTTAGGTGTGAATGTGAGTTTGAATGGGTGTTTGTCTATGTGTTGCCCTACGATGGACTGGCGACCTGTCCAGGATGTACCCCGCCTTTCGCCCGATGTCAGCTGGGATTGGCTCCAGACCCCCGCGACCCTGTATGCAGGATAAGCGGTTGACGATGGATGGATGGATGGTAGTTTTTTGTATCTGTGAACAGAGCCATGCTAGGTGTTTCCCTCTGTTTCCAGTCTTTATGCTAAGCTAAGCTAACCACGTCCTGTACTTAACACACAAATGTGAGATTGATGTCAATCTTATTTCACTCTCGGAAAGAAAGTAAATCATATTTCTCAAAATATTGAACTATTCCA
Organism: Micropterus dolomieu; assembly: GCF_021292245.1. Lineage (NCBI taxonomy): Eukaryota > Metazoa > Chordata > Actinopteri > Centrarchiformes > Centrarchidae > Micropterus > Micropterus dolomieu. Next base: position 28,479,176 of record NC_060151.1, read on the forward strand.
TTAACTAAATTCCCTCAGAAGTCCCTGAGGGTCCCAGTAATCTGCTGTCAGTGTAGACCAGACTTTCGGAAAACATGTAGCCCAGATATGAAGCACGGACAGAGAGGATTGGAGTGTGTGTACAACGGCTTTATGCTCTAGTGATGGTGCGTGTGGATTAACGAGGATCACATAGGCCCGGTTAATCCCTCTGAATAGGACAGAGTTGCTGCTGTGTGACCTCTGACCCCACCAACAGGAAGTGAAATTCACCAATCAGAATCAAGGATGCCGTCAAGTGGCACACTCAGACATTAGTTTAACACGCTCTCCTTCTGTAACCCTTAGAAACATGGCTACTATTAAGTGGCCAGATGCAGAGCAGGAAGCAGAGGACTTGAAATGCCACAGACGTTTCCCATATTTAAGTCTAAGAATTGAGAATAATAAAAATGAGAATTAAAGAGAATTAAAGGGCTTCAGATGAGTTCATGTTATGTGGGAGTATAAATCATAACAGTGTCTGTTTCCTGTCTCCTGTTACTTTATCTGAGTAAAACAGTGACTTCAATGCAGAAGAACATATTTTTTAAGTTTACATTCTCTCTATTCAACAATCAAAAATGGCAGCACTGGAAATACAATCAGAACACTAACAGTAGTGTAGTAGCCTAGATAAACAAATTGGTATTTAGTATTTGAGTGTTACACAGCACTGAAAGATAGAATAAGAATTTGCATTATTTCCAAAAAGGGAAATTAATGTACAAAATACAACAAAATCAAGATTACAAATATGAATCATGTCCAGATACTAAGTCAAAGTATTTACTATCTCATAATTTTGTCCTGGTAGGCTGTCCTATAATTTTATTGAAATTTAACTTGCCACCATGACTATCATATCATATCATATCATATCATCTCATTAAGTCAGTTTTTCTATTTCCATTTTATCTCATAATTTTGACTTATACCATTATTGAATCACCAACATTTTGATTTTATAATTAAAAATGGGCTGTCACACATATCAGCAATATCATGCTGCATTCAAAGCCTCCCTTGAAAATAAAGGGACATCCTACATTCAAATGGTTATGATAGGAAATTAAAGGCAATACCAGGCACTTGTGGCAACATACATCAGAATTTACAAAATATTACCTCAATCATTAGCTGTAGACGGAGCTGACGATAAAAGTAACTGTAAACCCTCATATCAGACGTTATTATCTAATGAGGCGCTTACATTTTGTGAAATTTCCGACAGCACTTGAAGGCAGCACCGGCCTCAGGCACTCCATCAAAATGTCTAGACTGTGCAGATGATGCAGACCCCCTTTTAGACTGACATCAATCTGATTGGACAATACTCCTCATCCCGCCTCTAAATATTTGATTGACAACCACTTGACCAATAGGAACAGGCGACGAATCTATCATCTAACTTGTGATTGGTGAGGCGGTCCGGAGAGAACATGAATGGCAACTTGTATTGTTCGACGTCTTCCCAAGACAGTGGCAACTTTGCGGTTTCCAACTCGGGGAAAGTCCTTTAATAGTTGTCTTTCATCGTTTCGCTTTTACATTTTACCGGCAAAGTTTGTCGGTAGTAATGTCGGCACATGAAGAGGATTTAGAAAAATAATTAATAGGTTAACATTGCGTCAAACGAAGCTAACTGTTGAGCGTAAGTAACAGTCATGTTGTGTTTAACGTTATCCCAGCTGGGATTTAAATGGTTAACGCTAAACTCCGTTAGCTGAACTAGCTAACTTATTTGCATTTACAAGCTAAAAACATTCTTCCAACTCTGTTATACTAAGTTGCCGAAGGTTTGAAGGTAATAGTTTCAGTCAGTCCTCTGCAATATTTATAAAAGCAGGTGTTACTAATAATAAACCACATTAGGTTACCCGTTATCTTTTAGATTCCCGTTGTTCAGCTGGCTGTGACCAGACTCCGTATAAATCTTGTAACCAATTTAAGTCATGAGTGGCTTAATTAGATTTATTGCACTGACTTAAGTTATTTAAATATGTGTTATGAATCGATATAATATATTCTTCAATTCGGCATACAACCAGTATTGAAAGAAACTTTATTTACTATAGCTTGGTTAAAACTAACTAGCTTGAACCTAACGTTAAGCACACCGTTGACACGACGGAGGACGGTGACGACCAAAATCTAAAAGATTTTTTATCTGAAACATAGTGATACTTGATGGTTTACTCAGCTGCCGAATTAACGTAAAAATCCTGATAGATAGTCTGAAATCATTTCCTATAATAACTTTTGATTTCCCATTAACCGGTACAACGTTGACGTTAAATTAGACAATTTGTAAACGGATTTTCTGTCCTCCGGAACTTGTTTAAATGCCTTGTTTGAATTGAACCACAGACCAGTGTTGGTGTGTGACAACTGGAGATGGGAGATCCGGAGCCTCCAGTGTTTGGGTCCCTGGAGGAAGAGCTGGAGTACTGGAAGGAACAGGCTGCCAGGCACCAACAGAGGTGTGTGTACCCCCCAAAATTAAATAAAGCTGGACCATGTGCACAGAGTAAATTTCTTGGTTAGTTTGCCTGCAGTATTGTTTTTTTATACAACATAAATAAAATCATGTTTCAGGACTTCTGGGGCTCCGTAATAAATTCTGAAAATACAATCAATACCTATTCGCTGCTCTCCAGTTCAGTTTATAGAAATGTGAGTCTGTAGACACTCCTGTAGCACAAACAAATGTGAACCTCAGAGTGTTTTCCTATTAAACACATTTCTGTGATGTTTAGACTTTCGAGTTTAATCCATAGTGCCCAGAGCTTTCTGAGGTTAGGTGGGAAAATTATCAGGTTATGTTGATTGTCCAAACTTATCTGGTTTAGAATTATCCTGGCAAAACCTTCTCTTAGACATCTTGGTCTAATTGTTTTGCTGAAATTTGAATCCAAACCAATAAGCCAAACTGAATGATGGTTCAAATGATTTGCTGCGATAATATCCAGAGGTAACAAACACATAGCTAATATTCTATATTATTATTATTCATTATGTATGCAGTGCAGAGGAGGCCCAGGAGGAACTGCAGGAGTTTCAGCAGATGAGTCGGGACTATGAGGTGGAGCTGGAGACGGAGCTGAAACAGTGTGAGGCACGAAACCGTGAGCTTCTTGCTGCCAACAACCGCCTCCGCATGGAACTGGAAAACTACAAGGTGCAGAGGACTTTATCGGTTATCAGATACTGGTTAACTAGAGGACGTTTAGAAGTAATATGCAGGAAAAAAAGGTTCTGTTATGTGAGTCATTGTGTCTACATGGTTTTATAGCCAACACTGAAGCATAAAGCTGCGGTATCGTAGTATCATGTCTTAACATTCAACCAACTGACCCATTTAGGGGATTTGACTGTGGATTTCCATATCCATCAGCTGATAGTAAGTTTAGTTTTATGGCCTGTGCTGAATAGACTTCACTGGTGCTCTTGTCTGAACACACACACACTTTCACAGAGGATTGATTCAGGGCAGAAGAAGGCAGCTGAGGGCTCTTGCTTGGCCTTTGTCTGGCGGGGATGTCGGTACTTCCCATGAGACCTATCCCAGTCATGTCATAGTTCCCTCGCCTGCTTTTCTCCCTTTTAAAAAAAAAAAACATAAATTTTTCCACACTACTGAGGTCACAAGAGGGATGTGCAGAGGCAAAACAAACAGCAATAGAAACACAAAAACACTTTAAACTTAAAAAGAAGATGTGGAGACCGGTTGCAGTCTGGTGCAGGGTGCCGGGTGTAAGGCTGTAAGTGAGGTCATTGTGTTTGGCGCCCCTGATCCACAATCCATCCTAACACGTGGTTGTGCACTTTTCAGTTTCTGTGACCACCCGCTTATCGCATGTTCTGCGCTTTAAATTCAAAGCACTGAAAGTTTGCATGACAAGGATTCAGTCGTAACAGTTGCCCCCCAAAGGTAGGTGCAAATGTGGTGGAATAAAGAAAGACGTCATTGGTTGTTCAACAGGAGCTTGACAGATTTTCTCACAATAATAGATACTGTAAAACTTAATTTCAAAGCCTAGTCCAAATTAGACGCCTGGCTCTTTTACTGACTCTGTGTGGCTAAATGTTTTCACAGATAAAGGCAGGTCTCGATTAGAAGCCTTGTTTGTTTTTTATTGAAGTTCTTTGGATGTATAAAACCTTTTAAAGCCCACCGGGTCGCCTGCTTCAGCTGAGCTGCTTAGATTGTGCATACAAATATAAATGTTAATCAAACTTAAGTCAATATGGACATGCTACACGTTGTTAGATTGGTTAGAGTCTCTTCAGTTCAGTACAGTTAATTTTACGGGAACCATGAGCACCAGAGTATAATTCATTCAGACTTACCGGCATGGTAAACAAGAGAGATGAAAAAGACACGGTAACTCACTACTTTTTGAAGAGGTCATAAAGTCTGAATATGTGTCCATTCCTTGATTATTTATAATCCTTTAGTCCTTAAGAACACACCGATCAAAAGAATCAAAATGTTTTGTTTCATAAACAGTAATCTAAGTTGGAATAAATACAGTAACCTTTGTAATCTCTCTCTCGCTAATGACATTTGTATTCATCATAATTATTACTGTGCGCCAGAGAGAAAGCTCCTCTGTGATTTAATGTTAAATAAATGAACAGATTTTACATATTTTATTTAGTTTTTGGTGTCAAGTCTAAGGAGGAAATGGGAAAATATTCACTCATACATAAAATTAAATTCAGTTTAGATACGTGGACAAACTATTAATAAGAAATATGACAGTGTTTACCTGTGTTAAGGTGAAAATGGGGGGAAAAAAAAGGTTTATCTGTATGACCAGTATGCAGACACTTTATGGACAAGTAATGTGTAGAAATATGCAGCTTGTGATTAAAAAAACACAACCAGCAACACGGTTACGATGATTCCTCACAGCGTCTGTGAATGGTATTGAGCCTCCTGAAGTTGTCATCCATGTTTTCATTATGTGTTGATGTTAAATATTCTGTCAGTGCTACAAAGCTAGATGTATAAAACACATGATGTTTGGGCACCAAAAGTGTTTTTCCTGGTAAGGCACTACAAGCCTTCAGGTTTTAAGAAGAGTTAATGTTAAGCTTTCATTAGCCGGATATACTTTGAATTGCTAAAGTGTTTGTTTTTTTGTTAAATTAAATTGCCTCAAATGATTGAAATATTTAAATAGTTCTATCAAATATCCATTTAGCAGTTATAATTTGAAGTGGAAGTCCCACCCCCCTGCCTTTGTAATCTATCCTTTTTTGTTTCATATTCTTTCCTCTCCTGACACTGTGGTCGACCTCCTGACAGGAGAAGTATGAGACTCAGCACTCTGAGGCCTTCCGGCAGATCTCCAGCCTGGAGGGAGACCTGGCTGAGACCACAGCCATCAGAGACCAGCTTCACAAATACATCAGAGAGCTGGAGCAGGCCAACGATGACCTGGAGAGGACCAAGAGGTCAGAGGGCGCTCACACAGAGATGATGGAAGACAACTTAAAGGATAATTTCTGTATTTTTTAAACCTGGGCCCACTATTTTCACATATTTTGAGGTAGAAATGACTAGAAAGTACAAATAGTTTTGGAATCCGTGCAGTAGAGGGCTTCAGCCAGCAGCTGAACCGGCTGCAGTGGCTGCAACGTATTTCTTTGGGCCCATCAAAATGACGTCCACAAACACCGGCTGTTACACCAGGTGTCTGACAACATCATGGATCCCTACGAGTTACTCCCAGTGACACCCTTTGTTTTTAACAGCAAACTGAAGTCTCACTCAAGGACAGTTCTCATGAGATTTCAGCGTGAGAGCTGTCCTTACGTGAGACTGCAGTTTCCTGTTAAAAACAAAGGGGTGTTACCAGGAGTCACTTGTAGGGATCCTTTCCATGAAGTTGTCTCCTGGTTAACAGTCTGAGCAATTGCCCCAAAGGAATTCGTTGCTGCCACTGCAGCTGGTTTGTGGCTGCCGGCTGAAGCAGCTACTGTACGGATTGGTAAGCTTTTGTACCTACTAGCCGGATATGGCCCAGGTTTAAAAATACCAAAATGATCCTTTAACACAGTAACGAAGTTAAGATGATGAAATCAATTAACCTATCTGTTGAAGAAATCCATGTAGCTTTCACAATCTGATTAAACCTATTTTAGCCATATTTGCAAACCTTAATTGAATGTTTAACAAACCTTAGCGTGTTGATTGTTAATACATTTATTACTTTAAAGGACAGATTTGCAATCTGCTTCTCCAGCAGCTGCCTTACTTACTTGTAACATTTACAAGTAACCTAGCCAGCCATTCTGCAGAAAAGTAGCCTAGCTATGGCCAGAGATGTTATATAGAGGAGACATGCCACTTTAAGAATCCTCAATATAACTCCATAGGGAAAGCCCATAACGCCAAAGATTGCGCTTGTACCGCCTCTCCCCCTAGAAAGCCAATCGTCTTCTTTTAACAGGGGTTTACTGCGCATGCGTCACTACTACTATGCATGGACAGTAGTATAACCGGTCGGGGAAAAATGCCTTTTAAACCTTATTTTGAGACAAAGTTGTCAAACTTTTTCAGCGATTTCTATTAGATTTTACTGGTGATTCTATTCATCTAGTTTATTTGTCCCGGTGTCCAGTAAAACTGCAGTTCTGTTTCTCTCCCCATTCATTCAGATAGGAATTGTTAGTCCCAAATTGTTGCCTGGTGGTGTTGCCAAGATGGCTGCCGAGTGGCATGACTCGCCTATAAGGACGTTCCTAAAGGTTTAGGCTGCCTTCGTCAGATACGTGACACTCAGCACTCACAAGTGGTAGCAGTTCCTGGAGTCTCCCGAGCCTCATGATCTGTTTTACGCTGTGTGTTATTCAGGGCAACCATCATGTCACTGGAGGACTTTGAGCAGAGGATGAACCAGGTTATAGAGAGGAACGCCTTCCTGGAGAGCGAGCTGGACGAGAAGGAGAATCTCCTGGAGTCTGTCCAGAGGCTGAAGGACGAGGCCAGAGGTACAGATTCACTGATCCGCTGTCAGTTAAACTAGTTTTGCAAACTTGTACTGTCGTGGAGGCACAGATTTTAACTGGCTGTGGGATATGATTTTAAAAAACAAACCTCAGCAGATATTTCGGTGGTGAAATCACCAGTTCCCAATGCAAAAAGTGTGTGTTGAGATGACATGATATAAGTTTTTAAAGTGCAGTCAGCTAATTCATGGTATTTTAAATTTTTACATTCAGGGAAAAATAAAAGTTTCAGGAAGAAAAAGAATTCAATCAATAGCTTATAAAAGCATTGTTAAAGATGTGTTTTCACTGCTCTCATAATGTGCAACTTATCTAAAGAGTTAGACTACACCCAAAGTGAATAAGCTGGTTGTTTTGAGGCCTTACTTCATGCTCTGCATGGCTGCTGAAAGCCATTATTTTAAAGTCTCTGTTGCACGTCTGTAACTGGCCCCTAATGTTTGTTGGTGTGTGTGTCAGACCTGAGACAGGAACTCGCGGTGCAGCAGAAACAGCAGGTACAGGACAGGAAGCCGTCCCTCAGCAGTGCAGTCAAAGAGCCTTCCTCTTCGGCTGGTTTTCCCACCCCGCCCCTCACCCCTCCAGTCAAAAGAACCGAGGAAAAAAACACGCCTGCGTCCTCTAACCAGCCGGTCCCATCTGCCGCCACACCACGAAGACCTCCAGGCTCAGCAGAGTCCTTCACCACTCCACTGACCCCCATCAGCAGAGGTCGGTTCATCACCACCAGTATCCAATGCATGCATGTCCACTTACACTCCTGCTGCTAAAATCCATATTTACAATAATATATCCATAATATTTTACAAAAATATTGATACCTTCATCTGATTTGCCTTTAATCATTACCAGGCTCACAGCAATTAATCACAGTAATGAACAGTAGCAAGTGATTTGCAGACATTTTGCCCTGGGGTTTGCTTATCAGTCAAAATGCTACAGGCTATCGTGTCTTAGTGCTGAAGGTTGCTGGTTGAAGGTTGTATGCAGCAAGGATTTAGAAGTATCACATCTTTATTAAGGTAGCTAAATGTCAATTAAGAGTTGGTGCATTATTAATTCATTGATTTTTTTTGTTTGTTTTTACCAACAATATTATAAACATATTTTTATTCAAGATTCAAGATAACCCACTTCATTATCATGCATTATTTTTGCTAGATTGATATAAACCCATTCCTTTTTTATTCTCCATTGAATCTTTGAATCAATCTTCATAATTGAAACTTAACCTCAAATTCTTTAAACCTCGTCTGATTTTTCAAATGTTAATGATCTTGCACGCTTAGGCCCCGATCAGACAGAATGCGTTTTGCAGGTTTGAAAACGTGAGGCGCGCAGCAGTGCCTTTTTTGGTTGAATTTGGAAAAGAGCAGTGCGCTGCGTTGTTATTTATGTTGCTAGGCAACCACCGAATCAGCTGTCCTGTCAGTCAAATCAAAGATAGCTCAGGCGATCTGTAATCTTTGGTTTGCCACTAAGTAATAACGGTCATATTAGCAGAAACTTGATCACAACTCACCGGTCTGTCTTTTTTGGGGCGGTGTTAGCTCGGTCTGTTGGGACTTAGCTTGGAAACTGGTGGGTCTCCGGATCGAGAGATCTTAGTGGCAGCCCACTCAATCTGACATCTCTCTGGGTTGCTATGGGTCCTGTTTGTGCATGTGTGTCTTTCGGACCTGTGTGTAAAAATACTAACATAATACTGACATAGGAGTTTCCCCTTGCGGGATTAATAAAGTATATCTTCTTCTTCTTCTTCTTCTTCTTCTTTAAATTCTTTCTTCTGCTTTAAAAACAATAGACAAAAGGAGGGCACCTGCTCTGGCATTGTTTGAGGGTGACTGGTGAACAGGGGAGACAGGGAAATGGAGATCCGTGTGGGTACATAAGCTGGTAGTACCACCAGTTGGTCCAGTAGCTTCGTCCTAATGGTGGTCGGTTCAAGGCGTATTTTAGGATGAGTCAGGGACAGTTTGTTGGAGTCTCCGGATAATCCAAGCAACTGTAAACTTCCGTCACCACAACTGAGGGCCCGTCTCTCCATTCATCCGATTGGACCATGGAAAAAAAACGGGAATGACGTCAGGCTCTCTTCTGCTTTTTCTACTTCGAGCGCTCAGAGCGCTCCTTCGAAAACACAAGGCGCAGCAGGTCCCCAAAAAGCGAGGCACTCTGGCCGCGTAAACAGCACGCAGAACGCTCACTGCCAATAGAAGAATTTTTTTGAAAAGGCGTCTCTCACTGCAAAAAACACATTCTGTCTGATCAGGGCCTAAAAGAACATACTTCTGGGAACTTTGCTTATAACGCTTTTAACCAATTTCCTAAAAATACTCTCCAAAGCTCCCAATGCCTCAAAAAGTCAGTGTTCAGCACAGAACTGTCTGTAAACAAACTGCTCTAGTGGAAAAGAATATCTGTACAGGCTGAAAGTGAAGAGAAAAACTGCTGACTGTGCTGCAGATAAGCCATTGTGTATTTAAAGAAAAAACAAACTGTAAAACTGCTGCAAAGATTTGTCAGATGTTGATTCTTTTCTCCCATTGTGTCAAATCAAATCAAATAAATAAATAAATAAATGATCAGGCAAAATGATGGACTAGGAAGCCAGAGAACTGAGGTCTGATTTTAAACAAAGTACTGAAACACCACGGGCCAACTAATCAATTAGCAGTTTTGACAGCAGTTTAAAGTAAATGATCAAACAAACATTCTTGTTTTTTCAGCTTCTTAAATATAAGGATTGGAATCATTAGAAAGATGGATATCTCTGCATTCACCAGATTGATTGTTTCTGCAGGTGAAAGCCTCCCTGGGACTCCCCTCACCACGTCGGCCAGGATCTCGGCTCTGAACATTGTTGGAGAGCTGCTGAGAAAAGTCGGGGTAAGAACCGCACTTGTGATTATTGACCCGGGACTCAAAGGATCAAAAGAGAACTCAGTGTTTCGTGACTCAGCTGCTGATTTGTAACCATGTGATGCTGCAGGGTGCTTCTGCTTTTACTCTCAAATGCACACAAACTACTTTCTTCTCAGGAGTTTATTGGTTTGTTTTTTTTTTAGAAGCAACATCATGTACAAATAAACACAAAACACCCAATCAATAATTGATCCCAAATAGATGAGTACAACACTGACAACCCTAAGAGCTGTATCTGATCTCAGGCAAACATCTGCACTTCGTGAACTTTGATTGAAACTTTTTAAATTTTGTGCTGAAGTTCATGGTCTGCGGAGGGTCGATCCTAATGACTTTGTTGATAGCCTGACATTGCCTCCAGCGCATTTGTGGTTCAGAGTGAAGTGTCTAGATAACTATTGGATGTATTTTAGTGTAAACATTTATGGTCTTCATAAAGTAATGACAGGCAGTCCTCCTCTGTACTTTGTGTGTGTTTAGCGCTACTTTGCATTTATTGACTGGACACATTGAGGATATCTAAACTGAAATGACAGCCAGTGTCTAAATGTTCAGGAAAAAATAAAGACCGTATTTGTTGCAGCTCTCACATGACTTCACATGATGACCTCTCTGCTGACACTGTCCTCACACAAATAAACCCTGTAACACTTCCACAACATGGCCAGTTGTTACATTTACTTCCCCACAGCTGCTAAAGATCTCAACCTCAACTTTCGCTCATTTAACACAGTTTTTTCTTTGTTTATAATGAGCATTATATTGTTTTCTGCACTGCTTATAGAACCTGGAGTCTAAGCTGGCGTCCTGTCGGGAATACGTCCACGAGCAGACAGCGAACCGCAGAGGCCACGCTGGTGGACAGGGGGCGGCGTCGGGCCAGAACAACTCCTCCGAGACCCATCCTACTAATGGCTTCTACAACAAGGGGTGAGATGCTCTGTACTGTACAGCAGGTAAACAGCTGCTGATCTCATGTCCAGACTAGTACTGTAATCCAGCAAGGTCGTATTACCTCTTATTGGTCTGTGAAACGAAGAAAATATAGAAAACAACTGTCCAGATAGACAGAAGCTGGAGGAGATTAAAAATCCCAGATTTTGCTGCAAGAAGGTTTCACCTGTCCAGCAGTTGGTGGGCGAAACAGGCTGAGTGTGCTTGTTGTGTTTTACAGGCTGGTGAAGAGGTTAGACTTTGGAGGGGGACCCAAGCTGCTGCTGTGAAAGTGGAAACGTCCTCCGCCTCCATCTTTAATCCTCCTCTGAGCTGCTCGTTTCTTCCTGTCCTGCATCTCCCAAACATTTAACGGTACTGTGTGTTCATCACACGCGCCGCTCTCACCGGGAGCTGCAGCGATGAAACGGATAGATACGTTTGCTACGGATACTTTGGGATGTTTGTTTACCAGCTCTGCACAGTCAGAGTTTTTGTTTGTTTGTTTGTTAGCAGGACTTCCTTTCAGCACTCGCACTTACCTTGAACTCACTTACTGGACTTGTGCTGCATGTCACACCTCCTCACCTGCTTTCTTTTCCTTTACCAAGTGTTTTTGCTCATTTTTTTTTTTTTTTTTTTTGCTTAAAAGGTGTGTTAAGACTAAACACAAAGCAAATTTTAGACACGACATAACTACATACAAAAGACACTAACAGATGTTGGTTCACGTTGAGAAGATACGCTTCAACTCTAGGTAATTATCCTAAAGCTGTAGCTATACTACTTAATGTCAGGGTTTCTTTTTTTACACTTATATGCCACATATTTGTTGGTCAGATCCCAAATGTGATGCGTTTTTTCCCGGCTTCATGCAAATCAGCCGGCCCAGGAGGTGGTGGTACTGCACAATATAACCGTGTGCACTTTAGCATTTTAGTTACCGCAATTACCAGTTAGCAACTCTCCAGCTCAAACACATGAATGAATCGTATTTATGAACTACGAGCGAGACAGAAGCTTTATCGTCTTCATGGGCTCCCGAGGTGGATTTCAGTCCGTCTTGAATGCTTCATGGATGCATTTACAGTTTGCTTTCTAGATATCTGACCACTGTCTGATCCGTCCAAGACACATGAGGTGACCAAGTGCGAGTTGGGTCAACCAACAAAAAGGGAAACTAGAGAAACAGGTGGAGTTCCTGTTTTAGTTTTAATATCGGACTGAGCCGTAGCAGTTGGCACCTTTTTCTTCTGTACTGTCACGTTCATCGATTGTTAAACACAGTTTTCTAAACACGCCACAACCAAAGTGAATATTTGCGTGATGTTTAGTGTAAACACACCTTAAGGGCGTCGTCTTTCTGAAAACTGGAGGGGCACTTTTCGTTGGGGCAGCACAGTCGGTCTGTTCCTTTGTCCTCATGAAATACACATTATCACTTGATGGTTTATATATTATCTCTCCGCAGTTGCATTTGACAAAAAAAGCGAGAAAATAATCTGCCGTTGATGAAAATAATAGTAGATTCAGACACGCATATGTTAAAACACCCCTCTGTAAGCCTTAGCCATAGGTTTTTATATCACTATGACACATGTCTTTAGAAAACAACGTAAATTACTTATTAAACTTATGAAGTTGTGTGTGTGTGTGTGGGGGGGGGGGCCTTTCTGAATGGAGCACATGCCAACATCTTGTGGCCATCAGTTCTTAAAGCTGCCTTAAATAACATGCTACTGTGTAAATAATGAATGAAATGAGAGAGGAGTCGCTTGTTAGTACTTAAGAGATGCGTCACCATCTCTGCAGCTCTGTGTAGTGTTTTAAGACTCATTTAACTCCCTTGTTTTGGTTGTACGGCTCATTCTCTGTATGATTCACCTCGAGCTTTCTGGCGTTCTGGCAAATTTTGATCTAACAAGCAGATTTTAGAAAACGTACTGATCAGATTCATGACCCACAGAAGATTTTAATGACCCCATTACTTTTCCTTTAGCGCCACCCTCAGGACAAACTTTACAATTCTAGCTGCGCTATTGGTGAATAGATATAAAGTTTATTCGTCCTGTCCACAACTTTGATATATCATGTGAGGAAATTTGAGCCTTTTAGTGTTGTTTCAGTATCAGTGTAGCAGACCAGGAGAGGAGGCACCTTTTTAGTTTTTCCTGTGGAGACGCTCTTTAAAATAAACGAATCCCTCTGCTGCGCGTCTTTCCAGGAGTGAAACGTCTTCTGTTCGGGAGGAGCTATGATGACTTCAGTGAAGGCTACTTGTGTTTTATGTTAAAAAGAAAACTATGTAATAGGTTGAACTGTAGTGTTATATACTGTACCGCTGCTGTAGGGTCACTAACATAGATTGTAGATTGTAGGCTGGATTGAGTTACAGTTAGCTGCTCAGGGCGAGTGTAAAACAGCAGCAGCAACAGACTGGACCTTTCCCAGAAAGGTCAAAGGTCAGCGTGTGTGGAAGCAGCTGTGGAGAAGATGTTTTGGTGTTTGTGTTTTTTGCCTTATGAATCATTCATAAGAGTATTTACATGCTCACAAAGTGCTAAGACTTGTTCTGCGCTGCTTTGTTTACTTTCAGTACTGCTGATATTTTTTTTTCTGAAAAAGCAATAAAACTTGAAATGTGAGAAATAAAACTCTGGATTTTATTTATTGTCTGCAGGTGGAGGAACTGAGACGACACGTCTGTTGTCATTTCGTAGCATTTTAATAACACTTCACTGGCTCACAAAGCAGAAAGTCCTTCATCACAGCAGTCATTGTACAACCCACTTTTATTATAGTTATATATATATTGTGTGTCTGTGAGGTTTAAATCACACCGCCTAATCTCACAAATGAATATACAACAGTTTGGTTACAAATGTCATTTTACATTTAGTTTCCAAATAAACAGATTCTCTATAAAATATTCTAATAACCCCTCTGAGAAAGGGTACAACTAGCCCCAGTTTGGGCCTCTCGTGAGCCAAGCATCTAATTTCCTAAAAATATAAACCCAAGAGGTCGTTCAACAAAGCTTCCTGCTGCTCTGAAGTTAAAGTCTCTTGACTATTTAGATGATGTATAAGATGAAAAATATTGAATCCACTGCATGATAATAAAAAAAAAAAATTATAACCCGTTTCTCAATGTTCATAATCCAATTAAAGATGGTAGGCAGAAATTAATTTCTGTATTTCTTTCCCATATTTATTATTTTGTCTAGATACTGAACCCAAAAATTCCAACAGTGTGTCAAAGTTAACTTCTGTTCTGATGAGTAGTTCCCATCAGTGTATGAATAGGCGAATGTGACATAGTCTAAAAGCGCTTTGAGTTGTCAGTGAAGACTAGAAAGGCGCTATATACAAACACAGAACATTTACCTTGCAACCAGACTAAGAGAGTAAAGGTTAAGGAAATCTTTTGCAGGTGTTTTGAGTTAATTAGCTGATTAGAGCTCTTCTCAGGTCGATATTTCTGTAGTATAAAATATTTATTTTAAAATTCTAATAGTTTCAAGAGTTGAATTTATGAAAGTTAATTATGGAAGAAAATGAACTTTTCCATGATATAAAAAAATTTAAAAATGTATATGAAAAGTGCAATGTATGGCTGGGCGACATGGCCAAAAATGTTATCATGATAAAAACATTTTATATCATTCGATACCGATAATTATCACGATAAATGTCAAATTGTTATTTCTTTCAAGTTTATAAGCTGATTTTTTGCTCCTGACTGAAAATTGAAGAAACCAGGTTAACTTTTCTTTATGGTCAGAACGTGAGAAACACTTGATGCCAAACAGCGGATCACTTAATAAGTTACTGAGGGAGAACATTCAAAACTATTATGATTAAAAAAAAAATTTAATAAATACGATTAGTAAATCTTTTTTCAGTCCCTTTTCCTCAACAAAATAAATATTTTAACAGAAAAATTAAGCTAATATGTTCTGACAATGTGTTGAACATTTATTATATTGTTATTGAGGATTGAAAATTATATTGCGATAATTATCATTATTGTTTTATTTCCCAGCCCTAGTGCAATGAGATAATTCTTATGAATTGGCGCTGTATAAATAAAATTGAATTGAAAGGACGGATGTAATTTACAACTACCTGGATAGAAAATACAGTCGCAGCTTGAGAAACGGGTTAAAAGTCTTTAATATTGTGCAACAGATGGAATATTTGTTTCATCCAGATGGTTGGGAAGATTCTGGAAAAACATTCAGAGCAACTGTGAGCTTAGCTTTTTTTAACAACCTTTTATTTTTTTAAAGATCACTGGGTAACTTTACCTCTGTGACTCGACTGTAGCGGCACAAACTGAGACCAGGAAAACTGACTTTATATATGGGAATTATATAAACTACCTGGGATATAAATAAATTTAAATATATTATATTTGCATAAATGATATGTTATATTAATCCACAAACACTGAAAACAGTGGCTACTTTTTTTCACTTCACAAAACCTTCTGAAAATTTAAGCTGGGAATCAGATTCTGGGTGCTGCTGTGTTTTTTTATTTTCATATTTTGTTTTCTGTTTCACTTTGTAAACTTTATTTAGGGAGTTTAAAAGGTGCAGCATTCATACCTCCTCCTTTGTGCTCATTGCATAATAATTATTTTCTTAAATAATTTTATTTATTCCTCCCAAATAAAGTTGAATAATGTGGAATCAGTTAAGAAGTACTAACAAATCTTGCCGTCCATTGTTGCTGCTGCTGACGCCTAGAGGACCCACAATATGTTAAAGTCACATGACGTAACAACACCTCTTTGGCTGCTGAGAGAACTTAGTTGCAAATTAGCAAAATAGTTTGAACTGACTGAACTGGACAGACTACAAGGTGGGCTCGTGATCTGTGTCTCATAATTAATGTTTATTTAGTTTTGAGAAGGGGAGATAAAAACAAAGGCAAGACTTGATAGAGCTGCAAAAAGGAGGGAGGGAATAACAGAGCAGACAAAACTGTGGTTTGTTAGCGATGGGTTTAAGTTATTATTATTAATTATACGTTTTAGGAGAACTGGATTGAAGCTGCCAATTTTTCAGTTCAACAGACTTTAAAACTGTTCACCGAAACTCTGGATAATTAAGATTACAACTGAAAAACAGAGCGGTGGAGTGGAAACTAAAACGAGATGCTCATAAAACTTAAAAGCTTTTTTGAAAAAATCCGTGAGGGGGATATGGCGTCAAATCCCAGCATTGAGCTTAGCTAAAAGTAGAAATTAGAATCATCATACTTTTTTTTTAGATTTTGGATAAGTTCAGCAGCTTCGGTGCAGTTTTGTTCCTGATTGCAGCGACAAAGTGTCCTGAACTTGCTGTGGTCTTCTGCATATCAACAGCTGCTGAGGCTCATGGGTACTAGAGTATTTAAGAGCAATTTGATATGAAAATGGAATTTCTGGGAAACAGTTGAAACATTCCTCAGTGGTGACCATCACATGATCATGTATAACGACTCAGAGAGTTATTTAAAATGAAAGACCACCAATGACTTTGTTCCTCCTTCGTTTCCGCCCCATGGGTTCTTTTGCAAGCCAAGAAAGTCGCAGTTTGTTGTAAAACAATAAAGTAACATTTAGTTTTGTGTGAAACCGCTCAATGAACTACATCTCATGTCACCACCATGTTAGCGCTGTAATGCTAAGGTAGGTAACTTAGCTGTGTTCCACGCACAGATGTATCTCATCTGATTTGTTTAATCCAACGACTCCTGGTCCTTTCATCACATCATCTACACATGGAAGCTCTTTGAGGATAGCTTCAGTCATTGAGAGAGAAAGTTATGTCGTCACGTACGTATTTTCACAGTCTTATACTTCAACTGTTTTGCGACAAACTGCGACTTTCTTGACTTGCAAAATTGACAAACATCATGCGTGTTATTCAGGACAATACCATACATAATTTTTGTCTGGAATAAGGTACCACGGGGGTCCACAGGAAGGCAGGGGCGTAGGACTGGGGGGGTAAAGGGGACTGAGTGTACAGGGCCTTCCTGTGACGAGGGCCCACAGAGATCAGAATACTCGACAATAACGGCGGCCCGATGGCCCGGGGCCAGTAAGGAGTAACGTCGGGAAAAAAAATTAGAAACTCAACATCCTGCAGTTGTTTTGCAGCTCATGGCGTGCACCGTTGTCCAATCCAGATTTGTAGTTACGTGACGAGCGGTTGTCAAATGTTATTTCTCTAATCTCAACCATGCAGCAACCTCTGGGTTTGAAAGTGAAACCATGCAGATGGAACTTACAACTGCATTCTCTCTAACAGCCAGCAGGGGGCAAAAAGAAGTCCGTTTCCATTAGAAATATTGATAAAATGTTTCTACTTCCCAGCTGAATTATTACCTTAGTAAACACTTTCCTAATGAGTTTATGGTGTCAGTCACTAGTTTCAAGTCATATGCTTTTGGGCGGGACTACCTTGTGATTGAAAGGTCGCTAACATGGCGTATAACATAACTTATAAGTGTTTGGTTTTGTTGTAACACTGATAAATAACTGCCGGAAAGGGAGGGTCTTAGGTGCATATTTAAGAAACAAGGGGACAGGGCTAAAGTAAATATATCTCTTTAGATTGTTTTCTTGATCGATCAATTAATTATTTTGTCAATAAATGTCAGAAAGTAATGAAAAACACCCAGTATAACTTCCTAGAGTCCAAGGTGATGTCTTCAAAGATGCTTGTTTGATCTGACCAACAGATGTATTCAGTTTACTATCATATTTATGACGACAAAAAGCATCAAATCTTCATATTTGAGAAGCTGGAACCTGCATGTTTTGAATTTTTACGAGTTGCCAATTAATTTTACAGACTTTGTAAGTCTGGAATAATTGAAAATTATTTGGTGAACAAATATTATAGTGCTGTAATCAGTATAGTAGGGATAGTTTAGAGTTTTGAGTTACTTTTTGACACCAAATAAGTTGTGTATTAAAAGAAAGCTCAGCACAATAAGCTGTAGCTTCAGCTGTTTTGGTTTGTAGAAATATCTCGTCTCTATCTTGGGCTGTTCTGCTGTCATATTTGTCTTTTACTCCAACTTTTTTGTGTAATTACTCGAGAGACCGAAACAAATTTCAACATAAATATACAATATTGTTGTTATAATATCCACAAGACTCCTTTTTTTCTCTGTTCAGGAACATTATTGTTAAAATTTAAATTAAAAGCATATAGTATAAATATTTGTGGAACAGGTTCTGCCCACTTTACTTTGGTGATATCCAATCACAATGCTGAGGTCCCTCTACTCATCATGGGAGAAGTTGTTGGCCTCCCCGCGTTGCTCCTGGTTACAGGCAGGAGGAGACGGGGATCGAGGCTCTTCCTCCTGCAGCTCCACTGAGTTCTCCTTGATGGTGCTCCTCCGGCTGATGCTCCCTCCCAGCCCCAGGCTCCTCATGCTGCTGCTGCTGCTGCTGCTACGGGGACTGGGGCTGCTGAACGTCACCTCCCCGCCACCACGCCTGGGAATAACCGACACATCAGGAGGAAGAGAAAGAGGAGGAAGAGGAGGGTCAGAAGGACAGAGGAAGAACAGCGAGCAGCGAGAACTTGGTGGCTTGTTGCAAAGCGAGATTTAAAAATTAAAAAAGCCCCTGAAATCTTGCAGAATGTGTGTAAAACTTGAGGGATTAGCTTAGTGAAGAGGAAAGTAAAAAGCCCGTTAAGGAAAAGGAGAAGATTCCCCGGAAGCTTTGAGGACAGTTTGCAGATCAGTAGTGTCTGAGGAAGGTGTGAAGCGGGACATGAAAGGAGGAAGAGGAAACGTAAAAACCACAAATGATCTTCACAGTTCTTTTCTGAGGCACTACAGAAGTTACAGGGTTTAATTACAAAGAAAGATTAGGACTTTGGATGAAGGTATTTTGTTTTATAATTACAAAACCATTATCTTTACTAACGCAGGTGGAAGTGGATGGTTAATATTTTACGTTCCATTTTATGTCTCACCGTCTTTCCCATCATGCTCCTTGTGTGGGATTTGTCACTTGGTTTTTCTACCCTCACAGTTTGGAAACGCGTAAACCAAAGACACAGGGTTATTTCCTCTCAGAAGGAGATTAAAAATTATTTTTTGCAATATTAAGTTCCTAAAACCTAGTGGATTGCAGACTGTAATTGTTTATTTGATATGTTTGATATGTGTTTATTTTGGTGGCTCGTTCCATCTACCATAGATGTGCAGTCAAGGACTTAAATTTCGGAGTATTTTGATTAATTGTTTCATCAATAAAATAACGTAAAAAACTGTGAAAAATGTAAATAACAAGTGCCTATTGGACCTTTGTTTTGTCTGGCCAAAAGTCCATAACCCAAAGATATTCTCTTTACTATGAAATTAAATCTAATTTGAGAAGCTTGAACAAGAGAACGTTTGTGGCAGATTTGCTTGAAAGTAATTCAAATATTTCAATAGTTAGTTACAGTTTCTTTCCACTTATTGCAGCTTGATTAAACTATATTTTTCCACTGTAAAATGTTTCATCTCTCGCAAACAACTTTCAAAAACAAAAATGAATCTCAAAACTTTTGTTAGAAAATAAATTAGATGCATTTTGAAGCTCTCAAGTTGAACTTCATTATAACAGATTTCCTAATTCATCACTAATTTGCTGTCAGTATTTATTCCTATTCCCCCTGCCTCACTTTGTCCCAGAGTTCACTGGGCCCTTCGGTACCTCAGTTTGCTCCTGAGTGAAGCCATCTCTCTGTTAAGAGTGTCGTTGGCCTCGCTCGCCTCCTCCAGCTCCCTCTGCAGCTTCCTGCGAGCCGCCGCCACGCGCTGAGCCTCCTCCTCCGCCTCCTCCAGCTGATGCTTCAGCTGCTTCACCCGAATGTTGCCTTTCTCTGCCTGCACAGAGCAGTTTTAGTCACAGGTTTATGACTGAAGGCATGATAAATGACTTTGGCTAACACGGTTATCAGAGTTACCTGGTCTTTGTATTGCTGCGCCTGCTTCCTCTCATCCTCCATCTGGACGGTTAATTCCTTCAGTTTTTTCTCTTTCTGGCGCAGATTCTTTCCGTTGGCCTGACGCTCTCTACACAACATCAACACAATGTCATCATAACAACATTTAATCCTTACGCTCTTAATCGTACTAGTTAGTACATGTAGTTGGAATTTAACTTCATTTCCCAACATGCAGCATTACCTGCTCTCAATCTCCAGCTGCTCTTCAACCTCTCTCAGCTTGGCCTCGAGGGCGGCGATAGAGGATTTGAGTTTGGAGCGGCCCTGGCCCTCTATCTCCTGCAGTTTGGCCTTCAGCTCGCGGTTTTGTCTCTCCAGCTGCTGCCTGGATCCCTCCCGACTCTGAGAGGAAGACCTCTCTGCTGCCAGCTCTGCACCCAGCTGCTCCACCTACACAGCCGCAGTCAGGACGGCACAGGGTTTAAAAGAAAGAAACTACGTAAGGACGTGTGCTAGCCCACACTAGTCCTCGCTAAACCCCGTCTAGTCTCGTCCTAACCCTCTCTAGTCCAACCTGGACCTACCAGCTGCTGGCTCTTCCTCAGCCGGTCATTGAGGCTCTCCACGTTGGTCTGCTCTTCCTCCAGCTCCTCCTCCAGCTGGTTGATCTTAGTCTCCAGACGACGCTTTTCATCAGAGAGTAGTGATCTGAGCGGAGGAAGGAGGATGGAGAGATGAGATGAAGAACGAGAAGGGAAGGTAGGAAAGCAAATGAGAAGAGGGAGAATAAGAGATGATTCTCATGTTATTTTATATTTATATTTCCTCTAACAAGAATTTACATTTGAATATTGCAATTTTGAAAACTGGTAACTTGGTACCGTACTTGCCAATTCCTGTTAAAACTATTATTCCTTACAATTTTTTATAATCTGATGTCTGTGGCAGCAGCGGAACGTCAGATATCTCAACAGATACTGGCTACATTTTCATGACTATTCAGAGGATAAGTCCTAATCATGGGTTTCCCACCACTGGGCCAAAAATTATACTTAACCCACTTTGATTCATGAAAATTTTTTGTAAAAACAAAACATTCATAGTCCCCAGGAGCATCAAACGTCTGAAGCGTGACTGTTGTTTCGCACAGTAAAGATGATTTTGTTAGAGGATGGAAAGAAGTTAAGATCAGAGAAATGACTTGTGTCTCCTTCCAAAAATTTTTCTCCTCTAATTACTATACTTTCTATAACATTCTTGTCACTCATCTCAAATGTACGTATATGTTAATTTAAAACAAGACACCCACTTTCCGGAGTTACTGGCCAGTTCTTCAGTCAGCTCGTCTCTTTCCGCCTCTGCCTGCTTACGAGCTCTCTCAGCTGCTGCCAACATCTGGAAAGGACGAAGAAAAGACGGAAAGAGGAAGTTGATGGTGATATAAAGAAGGTAAGAAACAAAATGAACATGATGCTGATCAGAAGAGTGTGAGAGACAACTTAAGCCCCCAATGGAGGAAACAGAGAAATACAAATCTCTTGACTGGTTGAAAGAAACGTCTTGATAAATTTTATATTTTCATATTTAGAAAATCTTCAAAATCTGATATGTCTGTGCAAAAGAACAGCCACTCCCTAGATACTCCCTAGATACTACTAGATACTCCCAAAGTTTTTCAGCTCAAGACCCAAAAGAGAAATGTGGTGTTTCCCTGTGACCCAAATTTACAAAAATACATCTACATTTACAAATTACAGATAAAGAGCAAAACAAACTATGTATATAAAATGTATTAATTTTCTTATTAAAGTAAACAAAAACAACAACGTCTATTCTCCTTTCTGTGTCTCACCCCTTTCTACTCTCATTTTATTATCCCCTCCCATCTTCACCAACATGTCTTTTGACAGTTCAGTTTTTGAAAGTGCCATTCTAAGGTCATGCTGAACATTTAGTCTGTTTCCGAAATGGTTTTTCAGGTATGCTAGAGTGGGAAAAGCCAGATTCACACAAGCATGTTGTGCCACATTGAATCAACACATCTTGAAGGATTCTTCTTTGCAAAAAAAACAAAACATTTGTACTTTCCCAGATAAAGCGAATGTTTCATTTGCCAACATTAATAAACTCATCCTTATACTTTTAGACGTCATGGGATCGACAGTGACAGATCACAGACTACAGACATGAAAATTCTGTATGAATGTGGACAGATGATCAGGGCTTGCGACCAATTTTGGGTCCTGATCCTAGGTTTGGGATATAGAGATGCTTAATGCACTTGTTAAATAAAATACTGGTTAGTTACACTTTTACTAGTAAGCCTACAGTGAGCTGGTTTCTTTTTCAAATGCTAATAATGTTATAGCATCAATTCACAGTTTTTTTTTTAACTCGTCCAGCCAAAACCAAGAGAAACCTCCTATTGGAAAACAAGAGGCTCATAGAATAAATTCACATGTTCAACCAGAATACATAAACTTTGCTTTCTATCTGGTTTAACTGACCCCATTTTAACGGCTTCTGATGTACACGCAGCTTAAAGGAATTATATCAAACATGAGGAAATATATTTTGAGCTCCACAATTAAACTTTCAAAACTAAATATGTTGATGGTGACGAATGATCATAACTGATGGGAAACAACAAGCTAGTGTTCAAAGGCACCACAGTCCTCACCTCGTGGAGCTGGACGATGTCCGCCTCCATGGCCTTGGATCTGCGCTCAGACTCCCTGGCTGAGGCGAGGACCTCCTTCTGGGCTGCGCGCGAGTCCTCCAGCTCCCTCTGGAGATCCTTCACCTGGCCCTGCGAGGAGAGAATAGAGGTCATGTAGGTAACAATGAGTAACCACTCGAACAAGAATGAAAAATTATGGGAAGCACAGAAATGTAAATGTGTGCTGACCTGGATCTTGCGGAGCTGCTTTACTGCTTCGTCACGCCCCCTGTTGGTGGCCTCCAGCTGGTCCTCCATGTCCTTCAGCTCCCCCTCCAGCTTCTTCTTGCTGCCTGACGCTTGACCTCGCTGCTTCCTCTCCTCCTCCAGCTCCGCCTCCAGCTCACGCACCTGACGGGGAGACAGCAGGGTGGCATTTAGTCATTTTACAATTAAATGGAGAACATTTTGATTGATTTGGATGTTCATTAGGTCATAGAAGATCCGACTTGGATTTCAAAAGTTCATAGTTACAATTCAAACCCACACTGAAAAATGTAAATGTATCCAAAAGGATCTGGTGGAGAGAAATCTAATGTAATTAAATTATGTTTATTTCCAATAAGATAAAGCAACTTAAACTGGAGCAAGAGATTCAAAGTGGTAAGTTAATCATTTGAAAAAAATTTTTTTATCTTTCATACATAACGTTTTAACTCTACATCACATTAAGATGAAGAGAGAGAGGTAGGATCTCCCTTTCGGGTGGACTTGGGGGTTTTTCACTTTGCAAACCTATTACACGCACAAAAAAAGATATACAACACAATAAGGGAAAGGGAAAAAGCCAAAAAGCATAATATGATCTCTTGCTCAAAGTAGATAAATAGGTCAAATTTAGATTAGACTGTACTGTTGAAGAAAGGGACCCAATACACTGAGCAACTATCGAAGCTGTGCTATCAGAAGCAACAACAAAGACGTCAGTCTTATCTGTGAAGACCTGTAAGAAGTTGTTTGCATCCAGTTAATGGCAGTCAGGCAGTTTTTCAGAACAGCCAGTTAGTCAGTTTCAGCAGGCAGCAGATATACAGCTCAATATCTGCAGCGTGACAGTGATAAGAGATCCCCTTAAATTTGCTTATGATGTGACCTAAAGGGAGCACATAGAAAGAAAAGAAAACAGCCTGAGGAACACCACAGGAAAGAGCAGCAGTTTCAGATGTATAAGGACCCAGCGACACAAAAATACTCAGACCAGGGCACTCTCAGAGACACCCACACCCTTGGCCTATGAATCAGGATGCTGTGATCTACAGTATTAAAAGCTACACAGAGATCAAGCAGCACCAGAACAGAGCATTCACACGCATCAGAGGACATACTCATGTCACTGGAGACCCTGAAAGGAGCTGTCTCTGCTGAATGTAGAAACAAGATAGGACAACAACTTTCTCTACATTTTTTTAGATAAAAAGGCAGCTAAAAATAGGTTATAGTTTTTGGGGAAGGCATGGATCAAAGTTAGTTTTTTTCAGAAGAGGTTGCACAAGTGAATGTTTAAAATTAGTTAGGACAAAACCAGATTTCAGGGCACTATTTATATTTGAGACCAGGCAACACCAGACACATTACGCTTATGGGCATGGAACTTGGTAAAATGTCTACAGGGCGTGATGAAGGTTTCATACTGCCCACAAGATCAGTTAGGTAGGAGTGAAGCAGTCCAAAATTGATGGCCAAGTTGCATAAGCGTTAATCACTCTATTCACTTTACAGACTGGCTTTTTTTAATATTGTGAATCTACTTTTAAATTAGTCAGATTGGTGCAATGAATATGCCCGTCCTGCCACTAAATGCACAATATCTGTACAACATTTACACCAAAAAATTGTGTGAAGCTGAGTTAAGACCAGGATGGAAGCAGTTAAAATGACAAGTTCTTATGACTAAACTTAAGAACAGGAGATAAAAAGTTCATAGAGAAAGAAACATCAAACCAGTAGGAGGATCATATCTTAAATTAAGAAGAGCAGCAGGAGGTGGTACTCCACCTGTTTGAGGAGCTGCTTCCTCTTCTCTTCACCCATCTCATCGCGGGCGTGCAGCTCCCTCTCATGCTGAGCTCTCAGAGCCTGAGTATTGACCTCCAGACGCAGCTTGGCGTCCTCAGCGACCTGCAGCTCGTCCTCCAGTTCCTCCATCTGCGTTCTCATCTCGTCCACGATGGCCTCCAGGCCACGCTTGGCCTTCTCCAGGTCATGGACCTGACGGAGGATGGAAAGAAAACAAGATCAACTTCTGTAATAAAAGAAAATGATTCATTCATGTTCAGACGTTTCCTCTTACACTCTTTCCCACGTCGTCCTTAGAGCTGATGAGGTCCTCCATCTCAGCTCGGAGGGCCTTCATGGTCTTCTCCGCCTCCTCCAGAGAGTCCTGGTTCTCCTCCAACGCTCTGGCCAGAGCTAACACCCGCGTCTCCTTCTCTCTCGCCTCCGCCTCCGCTCGATCCCGCTCCTCTGCAAACTTGCAGGACACAGCGCGCTCCTCAGCCAGCATCTGACCAACGCGAGGATAAAAGGAGATCACAGGAGATGAGATGTGAATGTAAAATGAACAGGATTTTTCAAGCGTTTAAAATGTCATTATAACATCAAAGGGTAGGTTCACAGTTCTTCAAGTCTTAGTTAATTTGAGACAAACATCCAAAAGTGTCCTCCACAGTTACAGGCAGACCTGATCAAACTTCTTCTGCTTCTTCTCCAGGTTGGAGACGAGCTGCCGCTGGCTGTCCAGGTCCATGAGGACGTCCTCCAGCTCCTGCTGCAGCCGGCTCCGGCTCTTCTCCAGCTTGTCGTATGCGGACGCCTTCTCCTCGTAGTCGCTGTTGGTCGCCTCCAGCTCGCGCTGTAGACGCTTCTTCCCCTCTTCCAGCATTTCCACCATCCCCGACATTTCGTCCAGCTTCTTTTTGTAGTCAGACACCTGGTAGAAGGTGGACCAGTGGAAGCTTAGAGGAGTATGTCATGTTTCTACAGGGTATTCACAAAAGTCTCAAAAACACCACTGATTTGTCTCTGACTTCTCTCACTTAGTTCAGATTTCACATCTTTCTGACGTTACTGACCTGCATGTTAAGGCTGGAGACCTGCCTCTCCACGGCCCTTTTGGCCTCAGTCTCCTCCTCCAGCTGCTCCATCAGGCTGTTCCTGTCTTCCTCCATCTGACGCAGACGTCCGGACAGATTCAGCTTCTGACGAGTCTCCTCTGACAGCAGCTCCTGGAGGAGAAGGACGAGGAGACGGGAGGAGATGTGAAGAAAGGTGTCAGTTGACAGCAATTTATTTTAATCCACCGCTTCAGTTCAGACTGAAATATCTCCAAAATTAGTATAATTTTGTTCAGACATTCGTGGTCCACAGGAGACGAGTCCTACTGACTTAGGTGATCATCTGACTTTTCCTCTAGCGCCACCATGAGGTTGACATTTGTGGTTCAGTGTGAAATATCTTGAAACGACTTTAAAACAGATATACAAGGTCCTTACACAATAAATCAAAATTACTTTGATGATCCTCTTGACTTTTCCTCTAGCACCACCAGTGGTTCACAGGTTTCACTTATTCTGAAAAATATCTCAACATCTACTTAATGGATTGGCACCATATTTTGTATATGCATTCACGGTTTCCAGAAGATGTATCCTGACAACTTTGGTAATTCACTGACTTTTTCTTTAGTGTCACTTTTTAATGAAATCTCTTTGGAAGGATAGCAGTGCAATTTAGTACACATATTCATAGTCCCTAGAGGGTGATCTGAAATCAATTTGAGCGCTTGATTTTTTTAACTAGCGCCGTTATCAGGTCAAAGTTTAAAGTTTGTCAAATTCTCCAAACCCGTAAAATGAAGGACATTCCAGCTCGTCCTCACCAGAAAAACAGCCATAAACATCAATTATTATAGAGCTTATTATGACTCTTGTTTACGTATTTTGTTAGACCGCGACCTCTAGTGGAAGAAGAAGTCAAGTGCTGTAGTATAAAGAGCGCCAAAGTCCGTGTAAGGAGGTGGTGGTTTGGATGGATGAGTGAAGTAAACTCATGTTGACATGTTTAAAAAAAGTTTTGTAGATAATGGCATGACTTAACCCAAAGCACCATCGTTTCCTAAACCTAATCAAGTGGTTTTGTTGCCTAAACCCAAACAAACTACGACTGCTTAACAACGTTTAATACATGTTAAACGTGACTTAGATCACGTGACTTTCATAACATACCTAAAGTCTGGTACTTGCCTCTTACATGTTGTTTTGGGGACGAGACATATGTGTTGTTCTGGAAAACGGTCTGTGGGACAACTGATAATCAACCTTTTTTGTCGTTTAAGTATCGGTCTCAACAGTTTGGTTTTTGTGTTAATTAGCAAACATTAGCATGCTAACATTCTTAGTTAAGATGGTGGACATGGTAAACTTTACTCCTGCTAAACATCAACATGTTAGCATTGTCATTGTGAGTATGTTAGCATGTAGCTCAAAGCACTGCTGTGCTAGCATGACTCTTGTTAGTGCATGTTTGCCTCGACTCTCGTGTGGCAAAACCTACAAGGTCAAATCTGGAGACACAGATCCATTTACTGGTGTTTGTTTGTGTTGTCCCTCACCTGTGCATCGTGGAGCTGAGAGGACAGAGTGGAGACCTCTTTACTCAGCTTGATGTTCTTGCCCTCCGCCTCGTTCAACACACTCGTCACACTGTCCAGCTCCATCTGGAGAAGATGAAGAGAAAAAAAAGAGAGCGAGAAAGAAAGGTACATTTAATTCCCAAATTTTGTCTTTCACACTCTCTCTCACAATTTTAGCAGTAGAACGAAAAAAAGATGACTGCTGGTTAAAACAGCTTTATTATTTTCAGTTGGTTACTGTTTAATTTTCAGTGTTGCTGGAGCCCTTGATATACAGTATACTTTGGATGCAGGCAGAATTCAGTGCTACAGTGTCATTTCATTGGTATTTTGTGACTCACAGTCATCTTGGAGACTCGCTCCCCCAGCTCGGTCCTCTGCCGCTCGCTCTCATTGAAGCGCGAGTTCAGGTCATTCAGCTGACCCTCCACCTTCTTCTTCTTGTGCTCCACTTCCTGTTTGGCGCTGGCGAGGGATCGCAGGTCGGCGCTCATATCTGCCGACTCCTTCTCCAGAACCTGCTTGGCTTTCTCCAGACCAGCTCTCACCTGGACGGAGAGATGTGATGCTAAGTGAGTAAAAGTTGTTTTTTAAATGACTTAGAAGTGCACTGGTCACAACATACAAGGCCTAAGGGAATAAACTGTGTGTGTGTGTGTACCCTCTTGGCCTGCTCCAGCTGTTCATTGAGCTCCTCCACAGCCTGGCTGTGTTTCTGCCTGAGGTCCTGGATTTGGGCCTCGTGGCTCCGCCCCTCGTCCTCCATGGCTTTTTTCAGCATGGCCACCTCCTGCTCACGCTTCGCCCTGCCCGTCACATATACACACACACACACCACATCTCCACAATACATCCAGAGGAACAAGGCGTAGAGCTTTGGCTACCAGCTTTGGCTACCAGCTTGTGACAGGCTTACATACATCCACTTTTATGCAGATGACACTGTTAGTTATTAAGCTAAGATTTGGCTTTTATTTTGTATAAAATGTAGAATGTAAAACAGTATGTCATTTTGCCCTTTTTCTTAGGAAGGTTTATGCACTGCACTTTTTTTCTTTCTTTCTAAAGGATTTCAGAGAGCTGCAGACACACATATTTTTGAAACACCAGTTGCAACTTCTACAATAGGTTCACTAAAGATAAAACATCTTTCCCAAAACAGACACTACCTATTCAACTTTACAGAAGTTCATGATGGATTCGTCATGAATAAAATCAAACGTTTACATGTTAGTGTGATTCTACCTAATGTTCACATGAATCACATCTATTTCAATAATATAATGATATTAGCTGAGCTAATGCAGCAGTGATGATTAATGGGACACAGCCATGACACATTACCTTTGCAGGCCTACTATGGCTTTTTCAGTGCTTGAGGAAGGGCATTTTTGGTAGACATGATTGTAGTCCTAATTTTAAAACACTCAAGAGTCACTGCAGTCAGCATTGCAAAATAATGCTCGACTTTTCTAAAAAGTAACTTTAAGCTTCTTTATACTAAGAATAAAAAACATTTCTGAGAAGATTTATATGTACTGGCATTGGTTCTTTTGAGGTTCTTTTGGTTCTTTTCTTTTGTTCTTTTCTGTCTGTACCTTAAGGTGCCAACACTAATGCACATACAGTCCCCTCCATAAGTATTGGAATGGTAAGGCAAATTCCTTTGTTTTTGTGGTTCACTGAAGACATTTGGGTTTAAGATCAAAAGATGAGACAAGAGTTCAGAATTTCAGCTCTCATTTCGTGGTATTCACATCTAGATGTGTGAAACAACTCAGGACATACAGTATCACCCTTTGTTCGAACCCAAGTGAACAAAACTACTGGAACATGTGACTGACAGATGTTTCTTGTTGCCCAGGTGTTGCCTTTTAGGGTGATTGTCCAAACATTAAATAGCTCTGCATGACTAGTCTAAGTTTTCATCCTTGGTTCAAACCTATAAAGACTGTATTTTCTGTTAAAGAGGATAAACTAACATGAAGACCAGAGAGCTGTCTGTGGGAGAAATGCAAGCCATTGTCAAGCTGAGAAAAGAAGGGAAATCGACCAGAGCCATTGGACAAACATTGGGCATAGCAAGCACAACAATTTGGATTGTCCTGAAAAAGAAAGAAACTACTGGTGTACTGAGCAACAGACGTCCAACAGGTCGGCCAAGGAAAACAACAGTAGTTGATGACAGAAATATGGTGAGAGCTGTGAAGAAAACCCCCAAAACATCAGTAAGTGACATCAGCAACGACCTCCACAGTGCAGGGTGAAGGTATCACAATCCACTGTTGGAAGAAGACTCAAGAGCAGAAATATAGAGGCCACACCACAAGATGCAAACCACTCATCAGCAGGAAGAACCGGAAGGACAGATTGAAATTTGCAAAGAAGTACAGAGATGAGCCGCAAAAGTTCTGCAACACAATCTGATGGACTGATGAGACCAAGATTAATCTCTAGCAAAGTGATGGAAAGGCCAAAGTGTGGAGAAAGAAAGGAACTGCTTATGATTCGAAGCGTACAAGCTCATCTGTGAAGCATGGTGGAGGTGATGTCATGGCTTGGGCCTGCATGGTTGCTTCTGGAAAAAGCTCATTAATATTTATTGATGATGTAACTGATGATGGTCGCAGCAGAATGAATTCAGAAGTGGACAGAAACATTTTGTCTGCCAATTTACAGAGAAATACATTTAAACTAATGGGGAGGAAGTTTATCATGCAGCAGGACAATGAGCCAAAGCACACTGCCAACAAAACAAAGGACTTCATCAGGGGGAAAAAGGTTTTAGACTGGCCAAGTCAATCAGCTGACCTTAACCCAATAGAGCTGCATTTCACCTCCTTAAGAGGAGACTGAAGGGAGAAACACCCCGAAACAAACAAGAACTGAAAGAAGCTGCGGTAAAAGCCTGGAATAGCTTCACAAATGAAGAATGCAACAGTTTGGTGATGCTGATGGGTCGCAGGCTTGAGGCAGTTATTGCAAGCAAAGGTTATGTAACCAAATATTAAATGTTATTTACTTTAAGATTATTTGTTCCATTACTTTTGCTCACCTAAGAATGCTGTGGTCTAATACAGACGGTGATATGTCCTGAGTTTTTTAACACATCTAGATGTGAATACCAGGAAATAAAAGCTGAAATTCTGAACTCTTGTCTCACACTCATCTTTTGATCTTAAACCCAAATGTCTTCAGTGAACAACAAAAAACAAAAGAATTTGCTGTACCTTACTTTTGGAGGGGACTGTAATTGATTAAACACTAAAATGTGTGGATCAATCAGAGGTCGTGTCTGTAGGATATAATACATCATACAGACCGTAGCTCTTGCTGGGCAGCGGTGGTATCCAGACTGTCCTCCAGCTCTGTGCGTAAAGCATTCAACTCCTCTCCGAGATCCCGCCGAGCCGCCTCCACCTTCCCCCTCGCTGCCCTCTCTGCCTCCAAGTCCTCCTGCAGTTCTGAGAGCAGTACCTCCAGCTCCCGAACCCGCTTCACCGCCGCCCCACGGTGATTGCTCTCCTCCTCCAAGCTGTAGACACAAAAAAGGTTCTAATTTAGTTTCTAATATCTTTACAGCGGACTCTTCATCTAACTTCAGGAGTTTCATTCTTGTCTGAGTGGAAATGTGTTTGAGAATCAAAGCGCTTCAATCACAAATTCACATCACAGGAGAACTTTTTTTGTGCCATTAGTGGGAATGACGTAAAAAGGGCTAGCTACCACTAAGGGTACTGATGGCATGTGTTCAGTATTTCATGTTTGAAGACTGAAAAGACTGTTAAGCTTTATTTTAAAGGTCCCACACATCTTAATATGCTCGTATCACTTTAATGTTGCAGAACACAGTTTTGTTTGCATCCTTCAACTGCACACCTGGCCAATTACAATTAAATGTTTGATAAGTGTACCTTTGTTCACACGAACTTATGACCAGATTTCCATCTGGATCACGTGGATATTCGTGGTCGACAAAGGCTTAACCTTACTGTTTTTGGTGATCCTGTAGCCTTTTCAGTGGTGCAGCCCTTAAAACAAATATCTCTAGTGCCACCCTCAGGATAAACACTGTTTTTAGGGCTCAAAGAATCACTAAATCATTACTGATTGTTTTATTTTTATTGTATAGTTGGCTGTTATGAACATCATACACGTAGTTCCTCTCACCGAGCCTGTGTGGCCTGGAGCTCCTCTTCCTTGGCGGCCAGCTGAGCTCGGAGCTCGTCTAGTTGGGCCTGCAGGTCAGCGTGCTGGTCCTGGAGGTCGGCCAACTCAGCCTCCACCTTCCTCTTGGCTTTCTCCATGTCCAGACGACCCTTCTCCTCCTTCTTCATACGCACTGCACACACACAGAGGAGGAACACACTCAACAGACTGCTTCATAAACGATTTTACAGGAGGTGTTTTTGGGACTCAAACTAATAATAGGCTCTTCAAGTCCTGCAAAGTCCTGTAAGTTCCGCCAATTAATATCACAGTCACCTTCACAACTCAATAAATCAAAAGTAGAGGACTTCAACATGAACTCTTTGCCATCCTAGAAGATTAATTCCATTTAAATTCAAAATTACAGGTGAAAATACTTTTTCGTTTTTACAAAGGAGACCAAAGAGTTCCAGAAATAACTCCTACTCTGAGCTTCAGCTTTAACTAACGTCCGTACACCTTATGATTACTTATGATTGTTTGTATTTATAGTGCAGTGTATTTGTATATTAGACATGAGCAGATGAAGTATTTTGGTTGTTCTGACTGACCCTCCAGGTCTGAGATCATAGACTCGTGTTTGGTCTTGAGTTTGGTCAGATTCTTGGACTTCTCCTCCTCCTCTGCCAGGTTGGAGCTCATGTCAGCCAACCTCTCCTCCAGAAGCTTTCGCTCCTGAAAAGGAAACAAAAGCACGCGAGTACAGAGTGTATCGTATATTAAACACCGACCTAATAAACAAAACTGCATCTTATTACCTTCTGCAGTTTGTTGTTCTGGTCCTCCATGACAAGAATGTCCTCCTCCATTTTCTTCACTTTTCCCTCCACAGCCACTTTCTCCAGCTGCAGCTTCTGCCGAGCGTCTTCTTCCTCGCGTATGTGGGACTCCATTAGCTGCAGGAAAAAAAAACATCAAATAAAAGGAGCGCACATTTAAAAAAAAACTGTATTATTACACCAGACATTTTTGATTATGTACAGTTCTGCTGAATTTGAGAAGATTAAAGTTATTAAGATGCGGAAATCGTTATGGTCATGATAAACACTGTCTTAACTGTTTATTATCTTCCTTTTAAATGTTTAAAATTAAAATATTTTAATGTTTGTATCTATAAGCACCTAGAGCACCATTTTGTGTATAAAAGGTAAATTACAGATAAAGTTTATTATTATTATCATAACTATTTAATTACTTAGTTGTAATAATTGTAATTATTTATGGAATGAAAATACCGGATGTTTGTTGGTTCCAGCATCTCAAATATGAGAATTTGTTGCGTTTCATGTGGTTAAAGCCCTTAATTTTTTCTGTTATACTTTATTAATTCAAGCGGAAATTTGTTTTGTTCTCTGAATTTAACACATCTTAATTCAGGGCCTTGCTCAGGGGCACCTTTGACAGTCGTTTGGCTGGACTCGAACCAGCAACCCTCCGGTTCCCAAGCCAAGTCTCCCACAAACTGAGCTAATTAACATGCTCTGCACTCTTTGTGTTAATAATAATGTCTTTAGTTTTAATAATAATAATAATAATAATGTGTGTCTACCTGTAGCTGCTGCTCCATGTCCTTCCGCTCCTGGTGTAGGGAAAGGCTGCGATCCTCTTCCTCCTCCAGCCGGGCCTCCATCTCATGCAGCACCTCCTCCAGCTCCTGCTTCTTGGCCTCCAGCCGCACCCTCATCTCCTCAGCCTCGGCATACAGCTCCGTCTCCGCATGAAGCTTCAACTCGAGCTGGGCTCTCTCCTCCAGCAGCTACAAACACAGAATTCATTTTTTTATGAAAGTGTACTTTTAAGACGTTTAAAAAACTAGATCAAAACTAGCATTTATTTCACCTGCGTGTGTTTCTGGGAGATGTCCTTCAGTTCGGTCTCAGCCTTGGTTGCCATCTCTTTTGCTGCCTTTAGTTCCTCTTCTTTCTGACCCATTTCCTCTTCTTGTCTAGTGACCTGCAGCAGGGGCTTCACCTGAAGCATCGACAGACACATCACACATCCACAAATCAAGCTTAAATTGTCTTTTCCTAACCTCCAGTCGAGCAAAATAATGTTTTAAATGTGTCCTGAAAAGGTCTCTGTACGATGGCCATTGTAGGACATTCAGAATCAGTTTTTCAGGGAGGTTAGCACTTAGCACTTGCTAAAGTTACACAAGACCTTAAATGGTTAGCAAGCTAATATGAACAACTATTGGATCTGAACTTGTAAAACTGTTATCAAAGTTAAAACTTTGTATTAAATAAATAAAAATGTTAAATAGTTTTGAGCCCAAAAAGTGTTGCCAGGTGTACAATAATTATCATATTTGTACAATCAACACTTCTAAAAACCTGTAAATGTATGCGTGTGTGTGTGGGAGTTTGTAACCTTAGTGAAGAGCCTCCACCACTGCCAGTTCTTGAGTTTGAGGTAACAGGCGCAGTTCCTCTGGATGACCTTCATGGCGCTCAGCTGCTGCTGACGTTTACTGAAAGCCCTGGAACCATACATAAAGAAAGATTAAGTGTGTGTGTGTGTGTGTGTTTGTGTGTATGTACAGGTACTTTGTGCAGTGGGCCCCCAAAAGGCAGTAAGAGATATTAGGATACTCTTACTTTGTTCGTGTATCAGCATCCAGTCTAACTGTTTCTCTTACTTGCGACCCAAGAAGCCTCTTGCTTGTGCCTGGAAGGCGATGATGACGACGGTCAGTTTGAGGTCTCTCTCTTCCTCCAGCTGGGCCAAAACTCCCGTCCTGAAGAACATTTTACTCTGACCAATACGGTACAGGTTAGGATCCAGATCCAGGTGCTTTACCTGGAGGAGAGCAGATGAGGAGACAAGAGGCAAAGAAGTGGAGTGTGCTTAAAGCTTCTTGCAAGTTCACTGTCGTAATCCAGGTTGGTAGTCCGGTATATTTCAGTACATTCCAGTTTTGGAAACTGTTGACATCCTCTCAAATTTCATTTAACACTGTATGTGAGTATGCAGGTCTGTAATACTGTTACAGGTGTTTTCTGACCATCAGTGGCATCATGAACCTTTGTCAAAACAAAATAGTTTTACTGGTATCAGCAGTAGTCTGTGTTAGTATTCCCTCCAGCTCACCATCAGACAGCATGCCTGCTTCCCATCCATGAAGCCCTTTGGGATGGCATTGGCAGCCAGAATCTCATATCTACAAACAAGAAAACACTTTACTGTAGAATGAAATGATGAGTAACACAATCTAGGTATGAGGTAATAAATATAAATATGTTTAATTTAAGGTTAAAAAAGATATGGGTTATCTAATGCTTTTATGTCAATTAAACTAAACTTGTAATAAACTTTGATGCTATTTGGATAAATCCAGACTTGAAATAATCAGATGGTGATTGTATATTATATTTATTTAAACAGATTCTGGATGAACTGAACTATGATTATTGTTATTGATACCTCTAAAGAATAATTATTAGTATAACATTTGAGGAATGTGGTCTCAGACAGCTCCCTCACCTCTGCCTGAACTCCTGGAACACGATGCGGTTGGGGAATCCCTGTCTGCAGATTCGGATGCCCTCCAGCACCCCGTTACACCTGAGCTGCTCCAGCACCAGGTTGGAGTCCATCTTCCCAGCCTGCAGCACAACCAGCAGACCAACAAGCACTGATTGCGTGTACAGACATCTCTGTGTAGACTGTCGCTTAACTTAAAACCATTTATGGATTCATTTGGCTTCGGCTTGAGCAAAACAAATAAACGTAGATGACCGACCCTCTTCTCGTGGTTGGGGATGATGCAGCGGACAAAGTTGGGCTGGGTGTTGTGCAGCGTGGTCATCAGCTTGCCCAGCGACTCCTTGTACAGCTGACCCACTGTGCGGAACATGCCTTTCTTGGATTTAGTGGAGCTGGGCACCGAACTCTCTGACATCTTGGTTATGGTCTCCAGACCCACCACTCGATCCACTGACATGGAGGAAGATTTACACCACATTTTGTTACTAGGACCAGAGATATTTGCGGTGAGATTTGCAGTTGAAAAGCTACATGAGGACATGTTGCCCCGTCATGTGGTACTGACCGTCTTTCCACAGGTCCTGGATGAAGTTGCTGGAGGAGTTGTTAAGCAGAGCCGTCACATTGTCATTCAGAGGATCCATGTTCTTGGTCAACCAATTATCTGCATTATAGTCGACCTGGAAGTGTAGATGGAAGTCATGCTTGTTAACGCTGATCATGATAACAAATAAAAAATAAAAAAAATCTAACGATAAAGCTGGCGTTAACTATATTTTTCTTTCTGTCAGTCCATCTATCAATACTTCCTGACTTCCTGTCTGTAGCTCAGCTCTGAGCCCATTGGTTCATACTGAAGATTTAAAAACATCTCACAACGGCTGCTCACTGTAGTTCTTTATGAATCCACATGCGGCGCTCTAGTGAGTGTTTGGGGCAGCAGGTCTGAGTCAGAATAAACTTCAGTGTGTGTGTTCATGGTGATTAAGGAACATGTGCAGCAGTGAGGCTCACTGATGGGTTTTAATGTTTTTGGACAACAATGGAGCTCTAAGGATCAGAGGAAGAAGAGACATCAGGCTTTGAGACACACAATAGCTGTTAGTAGATATATTCATTGTCGGTTTTGGTCTGTTCATTGTTGACAATAAGAAAACAGAGAATAATAATAATATAATAATAATAATCCTTATTTGTAGAGCACTTTTCAAAAACAAGTTACAAAGTGCTTTAACAAGTGTAAAGAATAATACAAAAAAAAAGATAAGAGCATGAAAATTTAATATAAAATTAGTAAAATACAATAAAATAAAAGGGATAAAATAAAGTCAAATAAGATCGGGAAAAGCTCTCCTATAAAAGTATGTTTTAAGAAGGGACTTAAAAGAGTTCACTGACTCAGCCGACCTGATTTCCTCGGGCAGGCTGTTCCAGAGCCTCGGGGCCCTGACAGCAAACGCTCTGTCCCCTTTAGTTTTCAGTCGAGACTCTGGAACAGACAACAGACCTCTGCCCGAGGATCTCAAGGTACGTGCTGGTGCGTATGG
>NC_060151.1:28515721-28606989 GCF_021292245.1 Micropterus dolomieu
CATACGTGGTGGCAGTGAAAGTAGCAGCAGTAGTAGTAGTAACATACGTGTTAGCAGCAGTAGTAGTAGTAACATACGTGTTAGCAGCAGTAGTAGTAGTAACATACGTGGTGGCAGTGAAAGTAGCAGCAGTAGTAGTAGTAACATACGTGTTAGCAGCAGTAGTAGTAGTAACATACGTGTTAGCAGCAGTAGTAGTAGTAACATACGTGTTAGCAGCAGTAGTATTAGTAACATACGTGTTAGCAGCAGTAGTAGTAGTAACATACGTGGTGGCAGTGAAAGTAGCAGCAGTAGTAGTAGTAACATACGTGTTAGCAGCAGTAGTAGTAGTAACATACGTGTTAGCAGCAGTAGTATTAGTAACATACGTGTTAGCAGCAGTAGTAGTAGTAACATACGTGGTGGCAGTGAAAGTAGCAGCAGTAGTAGTAGTAACATACGTGTTAGCAGCAGTAGTAGTAGTAACATACGTGGTGGCAGTGAAAGTAGCAGCAGTAGTAGTAGTAACATACGTGTTAGCAGCAGTAGTAGTAGTAACATACGTGTTAGCAGCAGTAGTAGTAGTAACATACGTGTTAGCAGCAGTAGTATTAGTAACATACGTGTTAGCAGCAGTAGTAGTAGTAACATACGTGGTGGCAGTGAAAGTAGCAGCAGTAGTAGTAGTAACATACGTGTTAGCAGCAGTAGTAGTAGTAACATACGTGGTGGCAGTGAAAGTAGCAGCAGTAGTAGTAGTAACATACGTGTTAGCAGTGAAAGTAGCAGCAG
This sequence comes from Micropterus dolomieu, assembly GCF_021292245.1. Classification (NCBI taxonomy): domain Eukaryota; kingdom Metazoa; phylum Chordata; class Actinopteri; order Centrarchiformes; family Centrarchidae; genus Micropterus; species Micropterus dolomieu. The sequence goes on from NC_060151.1 coordinate 28,516,496, forward strand.
TAGTAGTAGTAACATACGTGATGGCAGTGAAAGTAGCAGCAGTAGTAGTAGTAACATACGTGTTAGCAGCAGTAGTAGTAGTAACATACGTGTTAGCAGCAGTAGTAGTAGTAACATACGTGTTAGCAGTAGTAGTAGTAGTAACATACGTGATGGCAGTGAAAGTAGCAGCAGTAGTAGTAGTAACATACGTGTTAGCAGCAGTAGTAGTAGTAACATACGTGTTAGCAGCAGTAGTAGTAGTAACATACGTGATGGCAGTGAAAGTAGCAGCAGTAGTAGTAGTAACATACGTGGTAGCAGCAGTAGTAGTAGTAACATACGTGATGGCAGTGAAAGTAGCAGCAGTAGTAGTAGTAACATACGTGGTAGCAGTGAAAGTAGCAGCAGCAGCAGTAGTAGTAGTAGTAGTAGTAACATACGTGGTAGCAGTGAAAGTAGCAGCAGCAGCAGTAGTAGTAGTAGTAGTAGTAACATACGTGGTAGCAGTTACAGTAGCAGTAGTAATAATATACGTGGTAGCAGTGAAAGTAGCAGCAGCAGTAGTAGTAGTAGTAGTAGTAGTAACATATGTGGTAGCAGTTACAGTAGCAGTAGTAGTAATATACGTGGTGGCAGCAACAATAGCAGTAGTAGTAGTAGTAGTGGTAGCAATAGAGGTAGCAGCAGTAACAGTAGCAATAATATCAGCGGCAGACGTAGTAGTAGTAATAGCAATATGCGTGGCAGCAGTAACAGCAACAGTAGTAGTAATATCAGTGGCAGCAACAGTAATATTTACATTTATTCATTTAGCTGATGCTTTTATCCAAGCGACTTAAAATTGCTATACATGTCAGAGGTCGCACGCCTCTGGAGCAACTAGGGGTTAAGTGTCTTGCTCAGGGACACAATGGTGGACAGGTCACAGTGGGAACTGTATCCAGGTCTCCCACACCAAAGGCACCACCATAATATACGTGGCAGCAACAACAGTAGTAGTAGTAATATAAGTGGCAGCAACAGTAGTAGTAATAGAAGTGGCAGCAACAGTAGTAGTAATATAAGTAGCAGCAGCAACAACAGTATTAGTAGTAATACACTGCTGTCACTTATATTACTACAACATCTGCTGCCACATATATGTCTAAGGAATGCAGTGTCTGTAGATAACAACTAGTACGAAAATGATTTCATTTTTCTTGTATTTTGGTGAATGTACTCCTTAACTGACCTCAATAGAACATCCCAGTCATATAAAACCAGTGAGACTGAATTTATTCACCAGGTGTGACTTGACCTGCATATATACTGTATTTTGATGTATATCCACACATAACGTTACCTTGCATCATGTTCCTGTAGGCGTTGTCCGTGATGGAGTAGATGTGTGGCGGCACCTCGTGGCGTTTCTTGCCCTTATACATCTCGATGATCTTTTCAGAGTAGATGGGCAGCATCTTGTAGGGGTTCACCACAACGCAGAACAGACCTGAGTACGTCTGTGGAGGGAAGAAAGACCTCGTCAGAGCAGAAAGGTGACTTTACAGTGAGCTTCCTTTATTTTTGAAACCCGCTATTTTCCTATAAAGTAGTACATTTATAATAAATGGATTTCTTTTACTTTATTTTACTTTTGTCCATTTGTATATAAATTCTGGTCAAGTGTCCAAGTTTGGTTAAAGACAGCTAGGATAGAACTTACCATAACACCACAAACTATTGTACTTGGTCATTTTACAGATAGTGTTCATTTGTTAAATACCATTTTATTAATAGGGAAAATGTTTATTTTTAAAACAAAAACATCATCAAGCTTGTGTTTAGATCACTTTAAGAATGTCATAAGGTCTCATCTTCTTTTGGAAAAGATAATTGCAGAAAGCAAAAATAAATTGGATGAATATAATAAAAAATGAAATAATATTCTATGTGTATTATAATTAATTATATGAAATCTTGTGGGGTTTTTTTCCTATCTTTTTCATATTTATTCTTCTGTCGAAATATATTTTGTAAAAGTGTTAAAACCTTTTTTTTTTTTTTTCTTTTCTCATGTATGTTCTGGGGTATGAATGTGAGCATGTATAAGCATGTAGAGTTTCTGTAGATTTTGGTCTGTAAATTATATTTCTTATTAAATAAAAATGAAAAGGAAAAGAAAAAAAAAAGGGGAAAAAAAATAAATAAATAAATGGATTTCTCCTGGAACACTGCCCTCTAAACTTCATGATGTTTCAGGAATCCCAGGTCTAGTGGGAACCTTGTGTAGGGCTGCAACTAATGATTATTTTCCTTATCGATTAATCTGTCAATTATTTTCTCGATCAATCAATTAAGTTGTCAGGTTCAGAAAATCATGAAAAATGTTGATCAGTGTTTCCCAAAGGTGACGTCCTCAAATGTCTTCTTTCTTTCACAACCCAGAAAATATTCACATTTGAGAAACTGAAACAACAGAATATGGACATTTCTTCTTTAAAAAAGGACTCAATGTGATAAACGGTGCCTTGTATGTAAATGTAAGCCAATTGTCTAGTATCATTAGATAACCTCAGGACTTCTAGAATACTTTGTGAATTGAAGTGTTGTCCTATAAAACGTTGTCAGCCACATCTTGTTTCTTCCCTTTACCTTTAACCCTCCACCTTCTGATTACATGTTCAGGTGAAAGGATGTCGTGTTGCAGTTGTTAAAGCCCTGGGCTACGTGACAGTGGCTGAATCCCAACCTTCGGACTCACAGACTCACCGACATAGAGGTGAGTTCCCAGTGAGAATGTGTGGGCTTAGGGCTGTCCCGCTGTAGTCAAGTGCATGACAGGACTTAATATTACCCACAGTTCATAGCGTTGTGACATTAAACACAGGGTCACCGGGGGAAGTCCAGCAATTAACAAACTACAAAGCAACAGTCGGTTCCTTCAGTGCGTCAGCAGTGAAGAAAGTAAAACAATTTAAATTAAAATATCCCAATTGTTTTGCCGTTTATTGTGCAGCGCTGTGCCATTATACCATTACGGGCGCTTGAGGTCTCTCGCACTTACCAGGTGACATCAGCTAAGTCTGTGAGGGTTCAGGGTTTAGGCTTTAGAGTGGAGATCAGGATTTTGGTCTTTCAGGTCCTGCCTGATTGTTTGGCCCCTCCGACTCTAGTGAGGGATTGGCCTCACCTGATTGGCCTAACCCTAACCTGGCCAGGTTCCTCTAATGATGGCTCTTTCTCTCTCTTCCTCCTAGTGTGCTGGTGCCTTTTCAGTTTTTTTGTTGGTGTGATTATTAAGTTAATCCTTTGTTCAACACTAGCTTAACATAAACAGTCCTCAACACTGACTCTGGATTTCACATATCATGCTATAGTTTTTTTTTTTTTGAGTTATCCTTAATGAACAACTTCTTTAATTAAATGTCACTATGTGGACAGTGAACCTGTAAAATGTAAAATGATCTTCTGACGTCACGGCTCCCCGATAAAGGCCAGTTCATGTGTGGTTAGTTCACACATGTCTGGAATAGCAGCAGGATAGAGAGGACAGTGGAGATTCACAATGTGTTCAATCAATCAATCGACAGAAAATGACCAACCAAAATCACCAACTATTTTGAAAATAAATAATTACATTTATTTCTAGCAAAAATGCCAAACATTCACTAGTTCTTGCTTCCTACTTATGAAGTTTTCCTGCATTTCTTTGTTTTTTGTGATAGTAAACTGAATATTTTTGTGTTTTGGACCTTTTCTCACTACTTTCTGACATTCTTTAGACCAAACAATTAATTGACCAATCGAGAAAATAATCAGCACATTAACTGACACAGAAAATAATTGTTAGACGCAATCCTAGTTCAGAGAAACTAATGTTAAATATAATATACTCATCTCTGAACCAGCAATGTAAAAAGGTGGACATTTGTGCTACATGTAGTGACCAATTCAACTTGTTATTGTCATTTCTTAAAAAACTATACATATAAATAAAACTAAAGGCCATACATACACATATACACACAAGCCTTCATGCTAAAATACGGCACAACCTCTCAAACTGTGACATTAATTAATAACATCACATTTTTGCTTGCACAAACTTCATATTGAGATTGCTATGAATCATTCAAACATATTTACTTTACATTGTGGGACTCTGGGTCACAGCTGATATTCAGAGTTCAGCGTATGAGATTTTTGTTGGCGGCTCAGATACTGTCTGCTCATATATGGACCGGAGGGACTGGTGAGCTTCATGGCAGTCTGTATTAGATACATCAGCTTGGATTTTAATTTCACATCCCGTGCCTTATTAGACCTTGTAAGACTGACTGAAAAAATAAAAATATAAGCTGTTGATCCTTCCGGTTCATCCTGAGTCTATGTAGAGAGCAGAGTGTCTGCTAACCGTCCCTAAACAAGGACTTTTCCACCTTACTGTGGAGTCAGTATAAACCTACAGGGGTTTATAAGGAGAAATAACAAGCACCGTCACCTGCTGACCTCCGCTCCAGTAGCTTCTTCTTTCTACATAGTTTTCCTTTTATTTAGGTTTACTTGTAGTTTTTTCTCTTTCCACACACAGTGTCAGTTTTTAGAAGACTTTAAGCACCTCGTTCATTTAATTTCTGAGAACACTGAGTTCATAAAACAAAGTTTGATTTTCATAACCTTCATTATTTCACTTTTAAAATAGCCTTTAAATATTTCTATTAGTATATATTTGCGTTGGTAATGTTGAATTAAATGTTAATTTATTAAAACTGGAATCTAAGGACAGTATTTTATTTTCTTACTCTGACCTCGTGTTTTCTGTTCAAAGTATTAAAAAGACATTTAGTTTTTTTATATTCAGTAGGTTTGTCATCTTAATAAATTCATTCATTTTTGGTTTCTTGATGTCTTATTCAGGGTATTTGACATTGTAGAAGCAACGAGATGCTACTTCTTGATATTCTTTATTTATTATTATTATTAGTAGTAGTAGTAGTAGTTTCTTTTATTCTTTTTAGTCTTTACCTTATTTTTCTCAAGGACTAAGGAGTAATTTTATCGGCATATTGTAAGATCTTGTTTTTTATTGTATTTGCTTGTGTATTGACAGTAAAGATAAAAGAAAATGTGGTTCAGATTAAGGTTAGAATCAGAGGCTACAGATTGCAGTATGTGAGTTTCCCTCTCAAATATAGCAGTACAAACGAGTGTGTGTGTGTGTTCCTCACATAGATCAGGCTGGAGAAGTATCTCTCTCGGAGGTTGTGGAGGACTGAGGCTTCGTTGAGGAAAGTGAGGGCGGCCATGTCCTCCACCTTGCTGAACTTGGGCGGGTTCATCTTCTGGATCTCGTCTTTGTTCACCTTCACCTTCTGGCCGTTGGAGAGCTCCACCAGCACCTGCAGCCAAAAACCCACCGTGTCATAAAGTTTTGTGACATTTACTTCATTTACAAACTTAATAAAGACGGTAGGTATTGATATCAAGCAGCTCCCCGCAGTTTCTATATGTTGGCATAGATTTTTAAAAAAGACAGAGAAAGAGAAGCAACTTGTTACTGAACAACACAAAATCTGTCAGCAAGCAAAAATTAAAACTCTGCCTGGAATATAACATTACATGTTTGAAGCCCAGTTCTGTTTGTTGCCTTTGTGATTAAAATTAGTGTGTGCCTATTTACATCTGCGTCTTCATCACCCATGACTTTGTTTGTTGTTGTTATTGTTATAAGACCATTGGTTTATTTATTTATTCATTAATCTTTAAAAAATAATTTCTCAAGTTTTACACGTTGCCCTTGTTCATATAAAGAGAAGAGCGATTAAAAATGTCTTAATTTATTTTAAATGGGGATAAATTGATGCAGTTTGTACTTTCTGTTCGTGGAGGATCATGAATAAAAAAACTGGTCCGTTCCATCGGTAGAACTATTAAAGAGTTCAAATACAAAGGGTTGAAACTCACGCGTTGTGTGTGCAGCAGCATGCAGACACAGCAGAGAATATGTGTCACTGCAGAATCATCTGATAATAATGACATCACCGGGGTGTGCATTACCTCATCACCCTTCTCCTCCTTTATGCTGGCCTGCTCGAAGCCCTCCCTCTCCGACGGCACCCACACCAGCTTCTTGGCCATCCAGTCGGCTTGCGCCACCCCGCTGTTGCGAAAGTCATTGTCCAGGAAGAGGTACTTGCCGTCGTCGGGGGCCGGGTCAGCCATGTGAGAAATATCACCGTGAGTGGTCGAATCAATCTGAGGTGATAGTTCAGCGGCGGTAGAGCTGGCGTCTGGATTGTCACTGGCGACTGGGTCGGCCTCTGGTGGGTGAATGGGAGTTGGGTTGACCTCTGACCTCGGTTTGACCTCTGGCCTGCTGAAGTTACAGACGACAGAAATCAAACACTGAACATATGAAATACAACAAGCTAAAGTCATTGGATTAAACAGTGCGCCCTCCAACGACGAGGCTGCAACAACACGTTAAAGCCTGAAAGTGAACATAGCTCTTTGTTAATTTGCTTGTTTCTTTAGCTGGTAGCGAGACATTATAAGGAAAAGTTTGACATGTTGCAAAAAAATGTTTTCTAAAGTTCGATTAGAAGGTCGATATAGAAAATATGAAGGTACAATCAGCAGACCGGATGCCTGGCAACTTCACATGACAACAAGACTCCCAGCCAAGAAATAGTTCAGCACAAAGAACAAAATAAATTGTAGTTTTTACACTTTGGCTTTGTAAACATTAAACAAACAGGATCACATGTTCATTAGTGAGGGTTAGAGGTACATTTTGTTAACTTTGGACAGAGCCAGGCTAGCTGTTTCCCCCTATTTCCAAACTTTATGCTGAGCTAATTGGCTGCTGGTGGCAGCTTGATATTTATCATACAGACATGAAGGGTATCAATCTTCTCATCTAACTCTCTGCAAAAATTATTTTGTATTTTGCAAAGTGTCAAACTATTCCTTTAAGCCCATCTTGGATTAATGCACCCAAATAGTTTGCCTTATTACCTTATTAACAAAGTGAACTAAGAAAAGTCTCGAGGGATAAGTGCTAAAGAAACTGACCTTTTAAAAGATATATTAAGTAAAAATCACGTTTGTTTTCAAATATTTATGCATAAAGAAGCAGCAATCCAAATAAAAGTTTGGAGAAAAAATTATCTTTAGTTATTATCTATCAAAAGTTGAAACCTCAAAATCAAGTCTTCTTCATCAGGACTGTGTTGGTCTGGTTGATCACGATGAACATTTTGATTCAACACTGTAACAATTTCGGATGCAAAGAGCAAAATTACACACAGCATCAAGCAGAGGAGACAAAACATTGCCAAGAAGATTTGCAAAACCCTCTTAAGTAACCGTGCAGGTATTTAAACATCTCACAGCTCTTTCTTTACGCTTCCTCACACAGAAGACTGAGAACTGACCAGGACAAAAACGAGCATCAATAAAACAGACATTAACACATCACATTTTCTCTGTTTCTTCCTCCTCCTGTGACTCAACTGCTTCCTTTGCATCCAAGTGTCACACAGATAATTTACATTTGGTTTAAGTGAGCTTCTGATAACGGCCTCGGCACATTTCCCTAAGTTTTCAATGAGCTACTTACTCACTTATCCTCGCCTCTGCTTCTTCATGCAGGTCACAAGGCTGCTTTGACCTCCCATGAAACAGCAGGCAATAAAACATGAAAAGCAGCACACAGATAAACCCTGTAATCAAACAACTGAGCTGCCATGCTGGAATGCCCATGTTTGGCTAACACTTTTGCTCCTGGTAGCCTGGTAGCCCAAAGAGGGATGCTACGGACTTAGCAGGCATACTACCTTATAAGGTGCATCCTCATGTGTCCAGCCAAGCTTACCGTTTACACCAAAATGGTGACATGTCACAAGGTGCATCCATGTGTGGAAAACCGAGCAGGTGTGTGAGCAGAGAGATTTCTGCTGTATTTACAGATAAATGTAAATTATGTGATGATTAAAATATCATCCTGGAGCTTATTTTAACTTCTTTTTAAGAATTTAAAGGATTCAGTTTGATGCAGCAGGCAACTGGTTTTGAATTAAACTTTTAAATATATATATATTATGATGTCCATTTAGCCCACTGTATTACTCTTCAACAGCATATTAACACATCCTTTCTTAATGAGGTTTGAAGACTGACACAAACAGCCTATTTCTTTCAGATGTTAACAAGCTACTTTTCCTTTAAAGAACTTTTTCTTCCAGGTCTATATTATATCATTTGCCTTTGTGAGCAATTGAACAGGTAATTTCAGCAGAACCCCCTGCATAAAAGTAGTAAAAATCCTCTTCCTGTCCCCTCCTTGGGTTTAATTTCATAGGAAGAAAAATAAAAACAATCTTTATACTCACTGTTCAGCGCTTCAGCCCTCGGTGCAGGATGGAGGCTCAACTCCAGGGGAATGACAATATCATGTCAGGTAAATGAAGTGATGATGGTGATGATGTCCTTCCTCCTCCACACTATTTAAACAGGCCCGCGACACCTGGGGGTGGAGCAGCGCCCGCGACCTGCCTCGTTTCCAAATGGGGTTAGCAGACAAGAACGACATCCACCCAGCCAATCACAGCAGGAGGAGAGGTTTTACTGCTCTGCCTTCAAATTAAAAGCTTTGAATTGTGCACAGATGTCGAGTGGTTCACCATTATCAATAGTTGATTGTGTGATTATATTTGACTGCAAGGCTGACTTGAAATTTACTCAAACAGTGAACAACAATTTTAGGTACAAGATACTTTAGATATAAAGAGATATTTTAGTGTTTCCATTTCTGTTACTTTATAATTTTACTCCACTATATTGCAGAAGGATATATTGCACTTTTTACTCCACTACTTTTATTTGGTAGCTTTAGTTAGCCTACTAGTTACTTTCCAGATTATGATTTTACAAAAGAGTAGTTTATATAATAGTCTATAAGAGGCGACATATTAATAGATTAATGCATCTGTAATAACAACAACAACAATAATAATAATAATAATAATAATATAGGCCTATATATAAGCTATATAAGCTATAATAACATTAACCTAAGCCACAAATCCATAGAACTTTATATTAAGTAGGCTACTTCTGATACTTTGTTTTACCCGAGATGTGAACCCTTTAAATTTAAATCTCTTTGAATATTGGCCCTTTAAAAAGACAGTTAGAAGCCTGTTTTACTCGAAAGCCTGTAGATAGCCTAACTAAACTTAAAATTAATAATTAAGTTATTAATTAAGTTAATTTATACTATAGGCTACTGAAAACACATTCAAACATTTGTAATGTGGGTTAAACACAGTTTTCTTAAGAGGGCGTCTCCCCTGGTTTACCCTCATGGTAAAGGTGAAAGGTTTACGCGTATGGTCTGACTCTTGTTCTCGCTGGCTTGCCGTAGTTGTCTGGTTTCTGTGGTGACCATCAACAAAAGCGCACTTCACTAATTTCACTTGCTATGATAATTGAACTCAGTCCTATTTCCGGGGTAATTAATAATTTTTTTATCTGGTGACAGTTTCTGTCCTAAAAGTGAAATGTGTGAGCCTCCGGAGGACCAGTTCTTCACCGTGTTTGACGGCTCTTCCCCGGAGGATGTGTCCCACGCCAGGCAGCTGTGGAGCTCTCTGTCTCTCCTGCCGCCGCTGGAGTCCCGGCTGGTGTCGGCAGATATCCGCCAGAGACTGCCGGTGTCCCGGCCGCAGCGCAGCGGCGCCGGAGCCAAACTCTCCGCCCTGGAGCCACCGAGCGTCCCCGCGCTCCGGCAGAGACAGGAGGAGAGACAGCGGTACGCGGCTATGGCCGACCAGAGGAGGGAGATCCTGGCTCTGCTGAGGAGGCAGCGAGAGCAGAGGATCCAGAAGGAGCTGCTCTCTGTGGACTTTAAACCGAAGGGGAAGCTCGGCAGAGAGAAAATGTTGAAGCCGCACAAAACTTCAGACTCTGAGATGGACAAGGAGCTGGTCAGACAGCTGCAGTAGGCAAAGAGCTTAAGTGACCGTGTTTGGAGCTTTATGGACAAATGCGTCAAAATAAAAATTCATTATAATGATTAAACACTTAATTGACCTGCGTAATGTAAAGCAGATTAAGTTAGGCATATGTTGTTTCCACAGAGGAGAAACTCTCAGCAAAGTCTGGTTAGGCTTTCCCTGCTTAATGCTATTTTAACTGTAATGTGGACCAGAGATGATCAAGTGAATGCTGCAGCCCTGCTTATCGTGTCAACATGCAAAGCACTGATACTGTTGTTAACAGGCTGATGCTAAGCAGGTAGACTATAACGTTTCCCATATCAACACGCTTATATGAACATTTGCTAATTAGCATTAAATACACATGAGCGGTGATGGTGCAGTGGATAAGACACATGCCTTTGGTGTGAGAGACCTGGGTTCAATTCCCCGTTGTGTCCCTGAGCAAGACACTTTACCCCTAGTTGCTCCAGAGGCGTGCGTGACCTCTGACATGTATAGCCATTGTAAGTTGCTTTGGATAAAAGCGTCAGCTAAATGAAAATGTACATTAAAGTTTACTGATGATGGCCAATGTTATCAGGATGTGCCACTTTTAAAGGCTCTGCACACACACAGGTGTTTTCAATTACATCAGCTGATAAGATATAGTCAGGAGGAGCTGTGCTTATTCGTGCTGGATCGCTGTCATTTTCTGGGACATTTAATGGAACAGGGCCATTGTTTATGAAACACAAAAACAACAGTAACAACTTGTTTCACCTGTGCTTTTTCTGCAATAACAAGTCAGGATGTCTGCTATTAAAAAAAAGTCTGTTAGGCCTATGTGATCTCAACAAGCTTGGATTTAGGAGAATGATAACAGGGCATAGGCGGAGGGGAGGTCAGGACCTACCCCGTCTGAGGGTTGTCCCCTCCTTAAAAGATGTAAAACAAAAATGGCAAAAAGTCCCCCACTCCACTGGCTGCTTCCCACCTTTACCTCACCTACAAACACAGAGTCCTGCATTGATTTGCTTCAGTAGTTGTAGAACTGCAATAAGAAGCTGTTTTATTCAATTTAAACATCAGATGAAGTGATTAGTTTCTCATTAACACAGATGATGTTGAGTCATTAATGAATTAGTTCTGATTAAAAAAATTATAACACATGTATTTTTCCATGAATCCACCACAACTAACACGGTGATAAGCCTGTGTGTGAACTGATGTTAGGGTAATATTTTAGATCTACCGTTGTGTTTTGCTCAACATGATGTAAGAGACGAAACCTAAAATAATATGTGGAGGACGCAAGATAATTTAATAATTATAATATGGCCGTGTGGTGAACCTATTTAGACAACTAAAATGACAGAGAAAAGAAAAACTGACATAAGTAAGTACAAAAAATTACCATTTTAAAGCAATTTGTTTACATTATGGTTTCCACGCTAGCAGTAAGACTTTCCTCTGTGTACACATATTATAGTACAGTTTGGGCTGTGTTATTTATGTCCCCTTCAGCAATTGCTCTTGAGAAAAAAAGCTTATTGATTGTGGGAATTTGCTGCTTTCCTTTTTCTTACATTAAATATATTTTGGTCTGGACTACATCTCAGGCAGGTGACCAGTCCATCACAGGGTTAGAAACTTCATCAAAATAGCTTCAACTTAATTATATTTGTGTCATTTAGACCTGGAATTTACTTTGCTCTCAGAATCTTAATGTTTAAATCACTATCATTTGTTTTTTAAGTTCTGACTGCAAAATTTCAACCTGTCTTTTTTTACATCACAGGCATAAGAGAGCACTTTTATTCTATATTATTTATGTAAGATTGAATTGTCTGGTTGCATTACATGTCTGATTCTGTTGCCAACACCGGTGTCAGCTGGAGCCAGTACACAGTAGTTTGCTTCAGACAGCATTACATAAGGTGAAGTGAAGCCCGTGTGGATATTTAAATTCCAAATATCCAGTGGAGAAGGCCCAACCATAATAGGATAAGAAGAGGCCTGCTGACTGTTGACTTTAGCTAATTTGGTTAAAGTTTTCAAAGCACAAAGAGCACACTGAACCCTGTCGTCTGTAAACGCTCCCTGACCTCTCAAACCTCAAGTATCCGTGTAATTCATCCTTAAGTAGCTTTAAAGTGATCCTCCACCTCAAATGTATCTTCAGTATCAACAATCCACTTCAGTGTTGGCTGTAAGAACTTTATATTTTCCATACTGTTGAAGAATAGCATGTGATTAAAAGGTAACTTAGGTATTTTTTAACCTGGAACATTGTGGAAAGGATGCCTACAGAGAGAGAGACCTTTTTATAAAGAGTATGATGCTTTTTGTTACCCTTTAGTATCCTTTCATCTGTTCAAATATTATTGTCAATTTTTATATTTTATATTTATGACTGCTATATGACTAGTACTTCCTCTATCTTTATCTTGCACCAAAACACCAAAGCAAATTATGTGTAAACCTACTTGGCAATAACAGTCACTAAATCGCTCTCATCAAAGCCACCAGACTCCATTGATAAAAACAGCAATTTTATCTTGTATAACATGAGAGTTGCTGGTCTACTGATGCCTTGGACAGTTAGTTAGTTTGTGTTACTGTGTGACTTTGGTGATTTTAACCATTTAAAAAAACCCAAAGTCACACAATAACACTAAGTAACTGATCAAGGCAGCGGGAGACCAGAGAGGTAAAATTACTATTTTTGTCAAGGGAGTTTGGTGGCTTTGATCAGAGCGCTATAGCAACTGTTTCTGGTTATTAAACAAAAATGATCTTACTCTTTTACAAAAAGTCTATCTCCGTAGGGATCCTTTCTATAATGTTGTCAGACAGTCTGAGCCTGGCAGTGGAAAAAACAAGCACTTTAGTGGACACACTTTGACGGGGCGCAAGGATAACTTTGCAGCTCTGTTTCACTGCTGCCAACTGCAGTACTGTAAAAAGTAAAAAGGTCCCAAATAGTCACATAGACACAAAAACATGGGATCCAGGTTAAGAATAATACCAAAGGTACCCTTTAACTTGAGCAGAAGAATATTCATCCATATGTCTTATGTGCAAACATAAGACAGTTTAGAACATAGTGATGAAACTGACAAACAGCAGGAAAAGTGGATTGTTGTTCTATGTTCTGGATAAAGGTTTTACAGCCATCTTGAACGCAAAGTTTGCAGTGTGCATTAAAATAGAAGCTGTCATCAGGAAAGAGAAAAAGTGTCCAAACATCCAGAGAAACTTCTTAAATTGCATCTAACATAAAGCACTTCTGTGTTTATTTGTATGTTCAAGATTTCAGAATCAGAATCCGCTTTATTGCCAAGTAGGTTTAGACATACAAATAATTTGCTTTGGTGTTTTGGTGTAAGATAAAGATAGAGGAAGTACTAGTCATATAGCAGTCCTAAATATAAAATATAAAAATTGACAATAAGATATGAACAGATGAAAGGATATTAAAGGATTTGTATGCTAGCTGTTAAATTAAAATATTCACATGGGATTTACATGTGCAAATAATGTACAGTATAGCCTACTGTACTGTAAGGGAAAGAATGAATGTTCACTAACAAGTGTCTATCCAAAATCTGATATACAATATGTTATTCCTCTGTGCCATAATTGCTTCATTGTTGTCTGCAGCCATTCTAAATCCTAATGTCATCATGCTAACATGCTCACAATGACAATGTTATCATGCTGATATTTAGTAGACAATATTTAGGCCCTGTTTAGCATGCTAACATTTACTAATTAGCTCTAAAAACAAAGCTGAAAAGTCAACCTGCTGAGGCGCTAGAGGAATAGTTCTCTAGCGCCACCAAAGTCTGGACTGACAGACTGGCTGAAAAACACATTAGTGAACCAAAGCCCCCCCCCCCCACACACACACACACACAGACACACACAGACACACACAGACACACAGACACACACACACACACACACACACACACACACACACACACACACACACACACACTGTATTTTATTTTGATTTAATCCCACATACACTGCCCTGCTGCTGGAAACACTTACTGGAGCATCAAATGTGGATCACAGTAATCCACACACTTCTGATGGTCATTTCCAACGGGGTTAAGGGATCTGTGGAGATTTCTTAAATATGTTAATATTTTTATGCATGACAGTTAGTCTTAATTCTTAGAATAAGAGCAAAGTAATATAATAATAATCTTAAGATCTTGATACATTTGAGACCAATAAACATACTGCTCATGTATACTTGGCCAGGTTTTCACATATGCAGTGTTGAAAGATGGTGTAATGAAAACAATTTGCCATGAGATGTCAGTAAAAACTCATCTATCGACTTCACTTGCTCTAACCTTGGCGTGTGTGAGTAGATGTTAATACCACCAGAAGGCAAAGATTCTTAACTGCACAAAGAAAAGGGTGGGTAAACTGAATTTAAGTTGTTTACCTTCCACTACAATCTGTGTGCTCCTGAGCTGAACCCCAACTGTCCTTACCCAAATAATTCACCATGAAATCCAGAAACTTTCCGGCTGTGTTGGTGTCTGATATCGGAGTCCAGCATACATCTCTTCTCTCAGGGGTTGGAAACAGATCGCTGTAATATCTCCACGCCAGCTGTTGCTCGCTCAGTTTGCTGCACTTCATCACAGCTCATATGAGAGATGGAGCTCTAAGGGAGTATTATGGTCAGCGGGAACTGATGTTGCTGATATTTAACTGACATTTCTGAGAGCCTCGTGAGACTTTACAGTCTGATACAGAGCTGATCACATGAGCGTTCAGCTGCACAACATGTTGCTTAAAGTCCAGCAGCATCTCTGCTTCTCTGTCATCCTTCCTGACAGAGAGCACTGGTTATAAAAAATACATCAGTGTTTCATTAATTTTTTAAAGCGTGTAAACAAAATTTGCTGACAAGTCAAATGTTGAGCTTGGTTTTTGGTAAATATTGTCTGATGTTTTGGATCAGTGATGTTTTCTATTCTTCTTTATGTTTGTCTAGTTGTGTGAATTCACACTGGCATGAATGAGGTCTGAATATATATGCTCTTAAATTCTAACTTGAGTGATTCACTCTATCAAATATTTATAATTAACTGTTTACGCTGACATTTTAATAATTTAAAGTGGTGTTATTCTACATTTTTGTTATTGTCAACAAATCCCATGAAAACAACAAAATCAACAGTGTGTTAGTCCATCTCTATACTTTCTGACATCTTGTCTGTGGGAAGTTATTGATGTAGTTTTTGGACAGTATAATAATACTAATAATATAGAATATTCAAAATCAGAAAACCTCAACTAATCAAAGTCATATTATACAAATAAGTATAAGAGATCATGTTACTGAACCTTAATACTACGTAGTATTATACACAGTCCTGGATTATCGGGGAAGTTTACTCATTGCATTGATGATTAACTGAGGGAAGCAAGTCTGTAAAATACCTACTTAGTAAAAAACTTTTCATGTACAGTAGTCTGGACATTTTTAAAGGGTAATAATACAATTGCAACTTGCAACTCAGCAGTACAGCACCAAGTTGCTTGTACAGTTTCACTGTAAGATTTGGTTTATCTCAGCAAAAGCAAAGTTTGTACATAATAAACTCACTCAGAAGGTTGTTTTACACCTCCGCTGTGGGACTCCCTGCCTGGGCTTTTTTTCTTATTAACTGGTGGTATTTGTTAAAATTATTTATTTTGTTTTGGCTGTATCTTGTGCTTTAGGATTTTGTTATTTGTTTTTTTTTAAAAGGTGCTATGTAAATAAAACAGCCACTGGAACATAAACTGAATTACTCGCTGCCTCCACACAGAACAGACTGAACAACATGCAGACAAGTGAGTTAAAAGGAGAACTGTGTGTGACACTGTAAATCAACTTTATTGGTCACATACAATTATACAGAGTACAAGACATGTGATATATGTTCTCGGCATTTAACCCATCCCAATAAGGAGCAGTGAGCAGCCACTGTCCAACCCTCTGGTTCTCAAGCCAAGTTCCCACGGACTGAGCCACTGGCAGGTATGTACAGTGCAACAAAAAATAAATGCTGACCAGTGCAAACTTGAATGATGGTGAACAGAGGTGATGAATGATACAGAGGTTTATCAAATCAAGCTACATTGCCATCAAATTACTCGACTTCATCATGAGCAAAAAACCTCCGTTTGTGATCATCTCTCAGAGACATGCAGGAAATAATAAAGACCAAGCGGGAAACAGGAAAAACAACCTGTGGATCACAAACACTTCATTCCCAAATCGTCAGCACAACAATGAGGCTGTGATTAAAATGGATGGTGTGTGTGTGTGTGTGCGAACCATTACTCTATGTATCGTGGCGGGGCAGCTGCTCTGTCAGCTGATATCTTAAAAAAAATAAAATAAAATTCCAGCAGAGAGGCTCGGCTCAATCAGATGGATTTGTTTGGAAATGACAATCAGGCAGTCAGAACAAACACACACACACACACGTTTATGTGTCTATACTCGTGAGGACCTTGATTTACATAATGCATTAACTTTCTCCTTGTTGTTGAGGAAACAAGGACCCAACAAAGTGTCCTCACTGTCAAGGTCTGAAGCTCAAATTAGTCCTAACAAAGGTGGAAGAATACCCACGTACACACACAGGGCTAACAATCAGTCCCCTTGGTGTGTACTCTGGTTCACACCAAGGTTCATTTGGCAAAGGGAGTGTGCGTTATTATTCGTTAATGTCACAGACAGAGGACTCTGATTAACAAACTGCCATTTATCTCCATTTACACACAGATGAGGAAAATTTGGTTTATGTATTTAAATTCTCTAGTGTCCCATCACTGGCAGAATGATATTATAATTTCAAATTCCAGGGGGGGTGTAAACCAGAAAACTAAATGTACCAGTAACACAAACTAACAGAGCTTTATTAGAAAGAAATAAGTCCCTGTTTTACAGTGACAAACCCACAGAGAATATTCACGATTTCTGCAGTTCAATGAAGATTCAGCGAAGTTTCTTTAGGCTCATTGTTTTGTTTTTGCTACTAATCTCCTTTCTGGTTCATCTCAGCTGTCAGATAAACTCACTGTGCATTACCTGCCCAGCACCAAACAGCAGACAGACACAGTTAGAGACTAGCTGGAGAGGAAAGTGTAGCTTTTAGCAGCTAAAGACCCAGATATTTTTCTTAGGAGTTGGTCGAGACCAAACTACCAATGGGATTATCATGCTGCTGTGTGTCTGCTCGACGTAGAAATAATGTAAATATACTTAATTTACCTCAGTGGCAGAGAGAACCAGACATTTATTTGGAACAGCCTAATTTTAGAGCTTTTATTCCAATTTCCTCTGGTCACTGCAAACTCAACACTTCCTCAATATTTACCTGTTAAAATTCAGTGTAATCCTCACCTACAGCACTATCAGCACAACAACAGTCATTTCATGCTCATCACACAGCTGCAGCTCTCAGTTTCTCTTACTAACAGAAATAATGTTCTCATAAACGAAATGTCATGGCAGAAAATTGTTTCCTCTTATATTTAATCTTTTATACATGTACATATATATATATACATATATTTTTTTTAAATAAATTCTTCAAAGATACTAATACTCAATTATTTGCTTAATCCCTCACCAGCAATTTTTTCAAGTCACTTCCATTTTGCCGTTCTTATTGATCTGAGAGTAAAACTTTCCAGCAGTTCTTGTGTTGTAGTACCCTTATAATGTAATAAGTATTCCTGGAAGTACTGCAGGAAGTAGTTTCAATGATGGCAGCATTGATGGTGCAAAACATTAAGACTTAATTGTTATATGAAAACAGTTGTTGTACTGACTGATTTAGCCCTGTGGAAATGCACATTACTGAATTTACCATGAGAGCTGTTGCGGTAGACTACAGGTAATCCCACCCACCTGTTTGTTAATTTTTTTTGCATCATTACCAACTTTTATCTGTCCCTGTTAGCCATAAGATGACCATTATCTTAATACTAAGTTCTACATGAGAGGGAGTTCTTTGCTAACAAGTTATCTATAACAACTTTCTCAGCAGGTGATATGTGATGGAAATGCATCGTTCATCTTCCAAAGTTGTTGGTCTGCCCCCCTAAAAATGTTTCATTGCTACATCAGAGAAACAGGTTTCATCTGTCTGAATCCTCTGTGGTTCAACACGGACTTGCATGTGTTTTCTCATCACCTATATATAAAACACTTTCCCCTCTTGTTTTGACCTTTCATGCTCGTCTGTGGTTAAATAATACAACACTTAGTGCATCAAAGGGCCGCTGCCTGATGCAACCTCAGAGCAATAGTCCAGTTAAGTTGCCAACAAGCCTCTAAAGAGCTCTGCAGGGTCCAGACTCTGTGGGTCAACGTTCAGGGTGGGGTCATCTGTGGGGTCATTTGATAGCCAGATTGGGTCATGGATGTTTCCAAGTCTGACTCTTCTTTAATGATTTATTTTTATAAAAATACTTACTCATGCAGCAGATCCAAATACTGAAGCATGTAAAAACAGTTCTGAACCCAAAAGCGTAACTCTGAGATCAGGCTGGTGAAATAAAATAAAGAATTTTAATTTACTCAAGTTTGAAAACAGTCAGGCAGGAGAGATGAGGCAAACTTATCCAATCCAGACGTATCCATCAGACTACAGGAATATGGAAACCATTATATGAACAGACACCTGCATAGACCAGTACACTTAAGTGTTTCATTTGCTTTTAGGTGGAGAGGAACACTGAGGATATTTATGGATCTGACTCTGTGACAACCTGTTGTGTAATACAAGAACAAAGACACGTGGAAACGAAACACTCACTGACAATAAACTGGAGAGGGACACAAATCACAGCGACACATAAGGCTCGTCCCTGAGGTTGAGTTTAAAGGGAGGTGAAATACTGTCTCCTCTCCAATAAAAGCCACGCACCCAGCGGGATGTTTTACAGTTGATAAGTACGAGGAGCAGTCTTGTAAAAAAGTCCCACTTTTAATGAATGAGCTTCTTGGATGCTCCCTGACTTTCAAACGTCCTGTGAGATTCACCAGAACGTGTGTTAAACTGCTTCACTGCTCTTTTCTCTGCTGGATGTTTGATCGAGCAGCGTCACTGTATCCGCAGCATGGAGACATTCAGACAGTAAAACATTTTACTGCTAATAAAGATGCATCTTTCATATTGTTTTTCTTGTTTCTTGCTGTCTCTTGGCTGAAGCTACTAGAACTGGCTTTGACAAGAAACACTTCTGCCTAGTCCATCAAATCATTTGCTCATTGTTAACATGAGAGCTAGATGTTTAACAAGACATCAGCCAAGCTAGATTTCATTTACTTAATTATAACTTTAACCAACTGCCTAAACATAACATTCAAAGTGTATGAATCCTGCAGGTCCATCATGCAGGTCAGCAGGTGGTTTGAACCGTAAAGGAGCTAACAAGCTTGCTAATGGCCAGTTAGCAAGCCCGTTAGCTTGGAGAGCATCCCTCTTTAATAACTTTATAGGTAGGTAGGTTTATTGTCACAATAAGTTATAGAGTGAAATTGAGTTTTGTAACTTTCTTCTGCTACATAGCAGACAATAGATAAACACAGTGGTGTACAGAGGTGAACAAAAGTCATTGGGGAGTAAACAGAACAGCACAGAGAAACTAGTGCTAGCCCAGCCAGCTAGCAAGATATTGGTTAGCTTGACAGCTAATGCAGTTCACCAGCTAGCAGAGTTTTCACCTTTAACCCCTTTGCACCTGAATTTATTTATCGAAAAATGTATTATTTCTAATTTATTTGCTTTCAAGCTGATGCTGTAATTAAGTGGAGAAACCAGTGCTTGCAAAAGGTTCCTAGGTACATATCGAATATGCACAAACAGGCATTGGCGGAGTGCATGCACTATTTCAGCTGCAGTCTGTAAGGAAGAGGTGTGATGCAAATTTGCGACAATCAGTGTTAAGGGGTTAATGTAAAAATGTAAGGTCCGATAACCATCGTGGGCCCCAAAGAGTGGGGGTGGAGCTACTTTTAAATACAAAATACAGGACCATATTTTACAGGACAGGTGGCAACCCTACCAGCTAGCCCTATATGCTACGTTAGTCGTTACGTCACAAAGCTTCCTTAAACGAAAATATCAAATTTGACAACAACATGCAGATTATTTCCCCCGTATGTTGCTAAAAAATTTAATTATTTCTTTCAAAATTTATAATTTGTTGCATATTAGGAGACATTAATGGACGACAGCGTCATTTGAATCAAATATTAAGGTTTAATCATAAACTTACATTATAACTCAGCCTTTGGTCCTACAAAAGACTGTTGAATTTTTCATTAACACTCTTAAAAATACAAATAAATTACTTTCTTCGATACAAATAATATCTCTATGGACAGAATACCATAGTTACTTTGTACTTTCGTCCATATTTTTAGTGTGTGAGTTGCTGTCAAAGCTGAAATCAAACTGCCTAGGATCAAACACAGGAGCTTCAGTTTGAAACATCCAGCTCCACTGACCAGATACCTAAAATGTCATTGTTAATAACGGTTCTGCATTGATCACCCTCTGAAAAGCATGAGCCTGGATGAAGGATGGGCAGCTCAATTCATGAGAATAAAGGGTATTGATCGCTGGGATGTCCCATTGGAAATGAATAGTGTCATTATAAATGCCTTCTGTTTTCTGAGGACAACAAATAACCTGTTTCCCATCTTCTTCTACATGATCTGTGACCAATTTGTTTGTATTACTAATGCCTTATTCACTGCAAACAATGTTCAGTGATGCATATCCAAACCTCAGTGAATAAAAGCACTATGTTGTCGTGAAGAGAGAAGGTCATACAGTGAGCCTGTTTGTACTGACTGGAAAATGCAGGTCCACCTTGAGATGAAGCATTACTATCATCAAGCCCCATTAAGCACCGGAGCAGCACAGAAATATGCATCTAATGTATTCTCCAAGGAGGAATCTCTGTAGCTCCACCAGGCCAAGAAAAAATATCTAATAATGCAGATTTAAAGATGTGAACCTGCATACACCAATTTAACACTTTAATGCACCTTTAACCATTTAGGTTAAATGGTTATAAACAAATTCTTTCCAGAAAACCCAACATGAAACTTGTGCTTTGTGGGATTCAGCACGGATTCAGTCTAGGTTTGTGTATTTTACACATCCATACTGTGGGTTTGTGACAGGACTGGGCCTAAGATATAAATATTACAATTAAACATCAAAATCATTCTCAATCAAATCAATCAATCATTCACCCTGGAAACAGCAGCAATCCCACCACAAGGTCTGTTGAGATTTGATTTTTGATTGATTTTTGATTGATTTTAGCCAGTTATAGTATTTGTTCTTTGAATATCGAAATAACATTCAAAATTTAAATCATAGTTGAGGTAATAATTAGGGATGAGCAAGTACACCACTATCGGTGTATTTGGTGCGGACTAAGGAGAAGTTATTCATTTCAGCCTGAAATTAGATGCATTTGACTTCATACGGCACTTTGAAGTGCAAACTTGACGCGACACATGCTAGACTTAACATAAGGCATGCTGGTTAAAATTTCTATCCAGCTTTCACTGGCACTGCAAAACATCACCATGTCACATGACAGTAAAACCTTGCAGGGGGGGTGTTCAGTTTTCCTAGTCTGGCAACCGCAGTTGCTTTTCTCCGGGTGGACTCGAGTGGGAATAACCTTTTGCCTGATCTTGCGGCATTTGCAAAGGCACACTATGGGAAGTAGTGTGTCCTACTTTACGGCAGCTTTTTTATACCCTGCCTCTGCAATCCCTGGCAGCTCATGTTTGACTATCAAGTCAGCAAAAGTCAGCCGCAGTCAACTCAAACGCACCTATTGGAATGAGTTGATCAGAAGTTGCTAATTTCATTAGAAAAGTATTTATAGAACAGCCCCAGAATTGAACTTCAGAGCAATGTTTTTTTTTAAAGATAGTTTCATCAATATTATGCTCATTTTTAGGTTCAAAATCTTATTTAGAACTAGAACAGGTTTACATGGTTTCATTTTCAAAAACACCATATTTTTTGTCATACTGCATATTGCTGCAGCTCCTCTTTTCACACCCTGTGTTGAAGGCTTCGTTTTAGCTATGGAGTGATACATCTTGTCTCTAAATGATCTTTGTTGGGAGTTGCACATCCTAGTTAAGGACTACTAGCCAATCAGAAGCAGAGATGGGCAGGTTGTGAGAAGCCGGTAAACACGGCTTCGGTTCAGCTGTAGGCTACATGTTGCCGACCAGCTTGGCAACATGGACTGGAGGAAGAGTTTCAGAGTGGAGAGTTATTAATCTGTAACAAAAGTATCTTTCATCCATAAAGTTTTAACTGAGCTCTGTCTCTACATCACAGGAACAACTTTATGTCCACTGACTGCTGGAGGGTAGCTGGTGTTTGGAAGGGAGAGAAGAGGTGTGTGCTGCAGCTCAGTGTTTTTCCACCAGTGTTTTTGAAGGTGTGTCGGACAACCCGCTTGGCGAGCATTATGACACTCATTTTGCTGTGTTGTCACAGGGATGAAAGGGAAAAGGCTGGACTACAAACAAGCTGTTTTCAAGCAGTTCAGAGCAGAGTTTTCTGAGGGAGATGGGGAACTCCCTTTGGGCTTTTTTCACTTTGCAAACCTGTTACATGCACAAAAAAGATATATAACTCAATAAAGGAGAGGGAAAAAGCCGAAAAGCATAATACCACCACTTTAAAGGTTTATTGAAAAACAGATATTGACACATTTTACTTTGCTAATGCTCATACTCTTAAAAAGTACATTATCTGTACCGGATACTCGTTTCAACCAAGTACTTGCTCAACCCTAGCGATAACGACACACTAATTGAATAATTGACTTCAGGGACACAGTAGGTTCCTTATCTTTGACAGCATCTGCTGTGCTGTGAGCCAGTCTGTGATAAAACCGTTGTACATTCAAAGGTCCACCATTTATCATACACTGTACAATCATCTACAAGTGTCAGTGCTACAGTTCATCACTTCATGTCTTATTATGAAAACCTGACCTTAATAACGTAGGTCACCAGGATGTATAATCAATGACTATGTAATGATATTTCTCTATGCCAGAATAGTGACTGAACCAACAGCCAGTTTGGAAGAGATTCGACATTTAAGGTTTAAAACATCATACCTGCTTGGTCCTGTGAGAAAAACAATCCTTTGGTCCGCTGGAAGTGACGTGTTAAATGTTTTACGTTAGTGTGGAATGCTCGGGAAAAAATCTTTGCTATATAAACTATAAAATCCAACGAAAGGTGTCATGCTGTGTCTCCAATATCTTGCCTGTGTGCAGAAGAAGGATTCTCACGTCCTGTGTCAGAATGCAGCTCAGTATGTTATAATGGGGAAGATGGAGACTCTCTCTCTGTGTCTCTTCTTTGCCATAAATCGTCCATCTCCATTTACAACGTCCGGCGATGCAGTGAAACAGAAGCTTTAACTGCTCAGCTAATCTTCCCACTCTGCATCTCTGCCGGTCATTACGGCTCAGAGAGTCCATTCATCACGTCTGTCTGTAGAGATATTATGGATCAAAGCCAGTCTAGTTGACACGTCTGTAAGGGATGAGAGGGAAAGGAATCCATAACTGCAGCTCAGCATGAAGCTATAGAGGTCTCTACTTCCTTAGAAAAGTTCAGGGAACAGTGACGCTTTGTTTTTGTATTTCATGCATACAAATGATCATTTGTGGGCTCACATTACTTTATTTGTCCCCGTGAATAAATAATTTGTGCACAAATTACTATAAATTAACAGAATGTTGTGAATTCCTCACCTAAAGGAACGGGGCGGATCATGTTATGATCATAGACAGCGATTATGGCAACGGCTTATGCTAGTTGCAAAAGTTATGCAGGAATAGCAGAGCTGTCACGAGATATCGGAATTTCGTTTCACTACAGCGGTTGCCTGAAAACAGTCAGAGACGATGTAAGTCAGACTCTATATTTTCACAGCGGTTGTTATGGTGTATTAACCTCTGCCTAAGTTGTCTGTAGTTGGTAGAGGTGTGCTGAATGTCGTGTGTTTACCTGTTGTTTCTGCTCCATGTGTTTGCATGGCAAGCTAGCTAAAGTTCTCCTGTGTTTTCATGCTCCTAGCTGATGTAAGCCACAGTTTATCTTATCACTGAATTGAGATGATCTTTATTTTATTTAATCAGTATGGTGATAGTTGTACATTTATTTATTACTTTTCCAAAGCTGTAATAAGCATTTAAGTGGTGTGATGATTATGGAGCATTTCTCTGTGTTTTATTGTAGAAACTGTTGCCATTACTACTCATGTACAGCGTGACTGCCTGTAACATGTTAACTCCATGTAACGATCAGTAAAGAAGTTTGAACTACCACTAGTGACTCTGTGCTCTCTAGCAGGATCCCTGTAGCGGCTAATATCATTCATCATCCAGCGGTATATAAGGGGTTAACTTCAACACAGAAACAATGTGTTGCCTAAACCTGTACTTCATCCATGTGCCTCATGAAAAGACCCCACAATCCACATTTTGGTTTCCAGCAGCAGGGTGGTGTATGGGGGATTGGCTAAAAATAAACTTCATTGTTTGTGTTCATGGTAATGATGTCAGCCAGTAGTAAATACATGATTGTCCCTGTGATCGACCCAAAGTAATCAAAGAAGCAATTGCTATTAGCTATTGTTGCTAACTGTATAAGGATCTACTTTCGAAGCAACTTGGCTAATGCAACTAGCTATTTCTATGAAATTAAATAAAGGTTGTTTTAGAATGTTTCCCAAATGTATTTAATGCAGGCGGTTAGTACAAAGTAAGCACAACCAATTCATAGTTTTCAGGGGACATCACATTGAAAGGAAAACGCTCCCTTTGAGGGGAAAAAACCAGGAAGCAAGTGATACACTGCTACTTTGAGTCTGTTACTTTTGCGTTACCAAAATGCTGGATGGTTGTTGTGCTTTTGGATCCACTAATCGAGGAGGAGACAAGCCTGGGTTGTGTTAGGTGAGGGTTTCCCCAGAAGGTAAAAGGAAACATTACCGCAGTCGAGCGGTGGCAGGGACCTGGTGGTTTTCAACGGTAGAAATTCGGCAGCGGATGCTGTAATGTTATGTGGATCGGAAGTGCCCAACACTTGCAGTTTGTGTTCATATCTTTCTTTTTCGTAACTTGAAAGGTGATCCAAATAAAGTCTGACTGCTTTTGCGTTGTCTCTACGGGGGAGTTGCGGTGTTGGTCTGTTGTTTTGCCCTCCAGGTCACCGCGCATGTCACCTGACTGAAAACTATGAATTGTTGGTGTTCTTCCTGGATCTTGTGGATGTTTTCACAAAGGCCTAGTTTGGATATCCACAAGCTTTAAGTTCCTCCTTCAGGTGTTTATCCTCCTTCTCTCTGGCACTTGTTGGTAGGTTACTAGCTCTGTGGTCAAGTATTCTGATAGCCTCTAGCTTATTCTCCAGTGGGTGGTGGGAATGAAGGAGGAAGTATTGGTCTGTGTGTGTGGGTTTCCTGTATACTCCAATGTGGAGGCTCCTGTCCACTTAAATGTCTATGGCACAGTCCAGGAAAGCTAAACTGCTGCTGCTGACATCCTCTTATGTGAACGCGATGTTGCTGTCCAGAGTTTATGTGTTCTGTGAAGGCTTGCACTTCCTGGGTTTTCATTTTGACTTATGTGCTGTCTACTTATCTGTACCAGTGACTCGGTGGTGTTCCTCTGAAGGAGTTCAGGGCTCTGCTTTCTACTTCTTCATTGCAGATGTTTGCCACAATAGGAGATACTGGTGAGCCCAGGTCACAGCCACGCTTCTGTCTGTAGAATCCACCGTTGTGCTAGAAATACACTAATACCAAAAGTTTTTTCTATGCAGCTCTAACAGCTTCAACTCTTCTGGGAGGGCTGTGCACAAGGTTTAGGAATGTGTTCCTGGGAATTTTTTTAACAATCTTCTAGAAGTCCATTTGTGAGGTCAGGCGCAGATTTTGGACGTGAAGGCCTGTCTCGCAGTCTCCGCTCTAATTCATCCCAAAGGTTTTCTACCGGGTTGAGGTCAGGACTCTGTGCAGGCCAGTCAAGTTCTCCACACCAAACACGTTCATCCATGTCTTAATAGACCTTGCTTTGTGCACTGGTGCACAGTCATATTAGAACAGGAAGGTTTTCACAAAGGTGAGAGCAAGAAATTGTCCAAAATGTCTTGGCATGCATTAACAGTTCCTTTCACTGGAACTAAGGAGCCAGGCCCAACCCCTGACAAAACAACCCCGCACCATAATCCCCCCTCCACCAAACTTTACACTTGACACAATGCAGTCAAGCAAGTACCGTTCTCCTGGCAACTGCCAAACCTAGACCCCTCCATCGAGAGAAACGTGATTGGTCACTCCAGAGAACATGTCTCCACTGCTCTAGTGTCCAGTGGTGGCGTGCTTTACACCACTGCTCCAGGCAGTTGTGTCCTTACAGTTTCTACTGCGCCCATTGTGGGGATCCATGTGAACAAGGAGGTCACATCATAGGACACCATGGATTCATCTGGGTCCAGTTTCTGTTTGTTTCCAGTTTCCAGTCTGTGGAGTTGTGGAATTAATACCAAGGCAGGGCAAGCTTTCAAAGAACACATCAAGTCGGTGGCAACTAGTTTTAGTTGCAGTATTAAGGCAGTTAGAGACAGAGAGCACCCAGAAAGCAAATCTTACACTAGAGTTGATTACCTCGAGTGATTTTCAGCTCTATCTGTAATGTGCTTGATAGGCTGGAGAAATCTGATTGAATGGAAAAAAGACAGGAAACAGCATGTGTAGTACATAGATAAATATATGTAAGTAAATACATTCAGACAGAATAGACTTTTCAGTTGTCACCAACATGTTTGCTTCTGTTTACAGGGGATTCTTGACCTGCCACAAACCAACAGTTTACAGCACAAAGATTTAGAACTTGAATTTAGATTACGTCAACCCCAAAAACCTCCCTGTTACTACTGCAACTCTCAGACAATTTAATCCCTGCTGTTTACACTCTGTCACGCCTTACATAACACAGAGTATTCCCAGGCAGTGGCAGTGACTTGGATTTCTGTCCATCTTGCAGAATATGATTGTTTATCAGGGCCTTACTTTGTTTTGTAAATGCATGAAATAAAATATTTCTGACATTAGCTAAAAACAAAGTGAGAGAATAACCATGTCTTTTATTTCTGGGTGTTTTTTTTTGTTTTTTGTTTTTTTACAGTTGAGAATCCTGCTTGTTCATTTAACCCCAGCTGACGAACACACACAAACTGTTTATCGTGACATTTCAAATCGACATCTGCATTGCATTTAAATCACTTTATTTCAGTTAGAACCCTCTTCACATTTTAGCCTTTTCCACTAAAGGAATTTAACAACCTGTAACTTGACATGTAGCCATTGTTATTGCAGCTGGCTCTAGAGAGCTGGTCAGTGAAAATGCAATGCAGAAACAAGCCCCACCTGTGACCTTAGCACTGCAATCGGTACTCTGTGATTTGATTACATAAGCCCCTTTTCCACTGCACGGTACTCGCCTCGACTCTACTCGCCTTTTTTGGTTTTCCTTTGAAGAAAAGTTGTACCTGTACCTGCTTCCAGGAACTTTCTTTAGTATCGCCTCCGTCGAGGTTCCAAGCGAGCTGAGACGATACTAAAATGTGACGTGAAAACACAGCAGACTCCTGATTGGTCAGAGAGAATCGTCACTGTTGCGCGCGCCAGACAGAGGCCAGCAACAGAAAGTTTGATATTTAACAATTTTCATACGTTATTTCATCACTAAATCTCCCAGTCCCGCCGTCACACAGACCGCTGCAGCAACAACTGCAGAGGAAAACACAGCTGGAAGGTTTTCATACCTCTAATCTGTCTTTACATTCTCAGTAATGTTGAAACATTTTAACTTAAATCAAGAGACAGCTGTGTGGGTGTGTCGCATTGAAAATTACATTGCGGCAGTTGTGTGTGTAAACAAAAATACCTTTGAAGATACAAAACAGTACTAAAGAACATGTAAAATATAGATGCTAATGTTATGATTTCCCCCCATAGTTTGCTAAGGAACGCTAAGTGACCAAGACCAAGTCCTACAGATTCTTTAAAGGTCAGGTTCTGGGAAACTTCAGGTTACAAGTCATTCAAGGTATAATGTGTAATTCCTGGCCACATGCTCCAAACAAATAGAAGGCAGCATTTCACCTTCTTGTATCGGGGGAATTGAAACTCCAGGAGAACAGTGGGGAGAGGGACAGAGATGCAGACATATCCCATAATTAATCAGAATCAGATCATTTAGATCATATATAATATGTAGTTTAAATCATTTATTGTAGATTATCAGTATTTTCTTGCCAGATTCACTCGTGGCTGTACCTACACCGGCTCGCTCTTTCTGAACAACATCGGCGGTGAAAGGAACATGATGTCAAGGAGCGAGAAGGAGAGCAGCTCGAGCAGCAGCAGTGATCTTCAGGCCCTCTGGGCAGCTCTACTTCGTCGTCCTCTCATGTTGGACTGAGGGCAGACTGGACGCTACAGTGACTCACCATCACCTCACGAGCCACAGGTGATATTATAAGACCGGATGGGCCGATGCTAGCTGGTTAGCATGCTAACTTTGATAGACTCCTTCACATTCATTCATGTTCATTCGTTTCTTGAATGTTTTTAACTAAAACATCAGGGCAAATCTTACACATTGTACCTTTACTTTAGGCCAGTGATTCACTACCTTCTGAATTAGGGACGGAAAAGAGACACATTCATAGATAATATTTTAAACATTCACTTTGTAGCTGAAAAGAAACAAAGCTATAATGTCCGTTCAGCTATGATCTATGGGTGTCAGCTGCCAACACAGCCGTTCATCTCAGTTTTTTCTTTTTGAAATATAGAGCAATCAGTTACTATCAGAATTTATTTCCTACGTGCAGTACACCCCCTTAAGACTCACATATAGTACATTCATGCATTTAATTTCCAGAGAGGTCAGAGGTGAGCGGTTCCCTGCAGCAGCCGGAGGTTCAGCAGCTTCCCCAAGGACACTGTGATGGTGGAGCACATTAACTTTCTGAGAGGATTGACCCTCTGACCTCTGGGTGAACGGGCTGTCAGTAATGTGTTTCCACCACGAAAATTGTATAACCGAAAGCCCTGCTAACAAACAGAACGTTCCATGAAATATGTTTCATGTATAAGAATGAAGTTTGGTACAAGAGTGAAAGTCTTTCTAATTAGCTTTGTGCTCTGATAATTTATTTTACTGGTGCATGATGTCAATATTTGCCTGAAGCCCTTTTAAAATGGTCAAACTAATGAATGTAAAAGGCGCGTTCCTCCCCTGCGTGTAACTACTTTTAAATATACAGAGATGGTATGAATAAAGACAGTGAGTCTCATCCAAGAACCTTTTTGTATTCTCATCCTAAACCTGTAGTACTTTATTCTCTGTGTGCCTTTGTGAGAGTGTTCCAAGTCAGATTCAGTCAACGTTACTGCACAACTTGTCACAAATTGCTTGTTTCAGCCTGATGAATACCACCTGTTCATGTATTTTGAGCATTAACATAATCAATGCACCTTTCGTGGGCATGTTTTAATCTCAAAAATGTCACAATGTCAGAGTAGAAACAATAACTTCACACTGCAGAGTGTCAATGCCTACTGTCAGAAATCAGCAGACAAACACAAAACTATTTCAGCAGTGATAGTAAAGGTATTAGGGGTATTAGCAGACCCAGAAAAATGAGGTGAGGTTAGATGTTAGATGTCAAAAAATGTTTTGCATTTTGTGATCTACGACTAAAATGAAGTCAAAGTAAAGCGAAGTAGAGATGGATGAAAGATGTCACTATGTTACACTGTTGGATGTAATAAAAGAGGATGTTCACCTGGACAGCAACCAGCATAAACAGCCTGAGGCGGCTGCTGGAGTGTGGAAATGACAGCTACTGAACTGCAAGTTGCCATGCCAAAATCCTTGTTCTAATAAAATATTCTTTAAAAGGTTAACACCTCATTAAGTTTTGTTTGTGCCAAAGAGAATAATCTAAATTCAACAAAATTGGTCAATGGTTTCTTAAATCACTTTTAAGGTACCCTGTGGAGTTTGTGAGCACTAACAGCGCTAGAGGTGCAATGCACATTCTTGCTAATGATTTAATGCTATCACCACATGCCACTGATAGAAAGGTGATAGTAATGCATCAAGAAAAGTAGCAGTGCGTCAGCAAAATGCAGAGAAGAAAGCCGCAAGCTAGCAAGCATGGATGTACTGTAAACAAAGTAGATCTGAATGTTTCATAAGGAAGGAAATTCATTCAACACATTTGTTAGGCCCCAAGGACACGCACAATGCTCATTTTGCAATTATTAGGGGAGAAACACTAAATATAAACATGAAAGTTGTGTTTGTTTACGCCACAGAGCACCTTTAGAGCGAATTTGTTTACTCAAGGGATTCTTGCACGGGGCCCAGTGTGTTGTAATTGTTAAGCAGTGTGACACAAATAGTCCCATAACCACAAAGCTTTAGCATGAAGTGCCATTTTTAAATGGGCGGCAACGGCAATTGCATTTGCAGTTGTTTTACAGTTTACAGTCAAATGGCTACAGGCAAGTATTCATAGGCTATAGGCTTTCACTCCATCACAAAGCTGCTGAGGACTGAAGAAGCACGTTGTCATTCAAACATTTTGTCATTATACTGCAGTTTCACTGACAGGATCAGTGGAGACGAAAAATTAACAGACATGTAGTTTTAAAAGAACACTAGTTTTAACATTCAGCGTCATAAATGGGTTATGGTCTGGACACGACCTGTTTAAAAGTGCTATGTGTAGTATTTTGTGTTTGTCAGAGTTTCCTGTCCCGAGGCAGACTATGCTCCTTCCTTGTTCCCTGTTCCCCCACCCATTATTCAGTCTCTGTTTGTTCTGAAGAAGGATGAGACACAATAATAAATAATAAAACCACAGTATAGCTTAAACTGCAGTTCCTCTAATGGCCACAAGATGTTGGCTTTACAAACATATCCTGACGTTACACCTGGGCTAGCATCTGTTCCTCTAACCTCTCACTGAGTTTTTCTTTTGTATCTCTTCCTGAAAAAGTGTCATATACCTGAACACTTAAAGGGCCTGTAAGCGACATTCACTACCTCTAAATGTCACACTAGAGCATAGCAAAACAAATGGGCACTACAACCCACCAGACTCCGTTGAGAAAAGCAGTAATTTTACCTCACAGATCATCATATAATATACTTCATTTAAACTAGACAGAAAGAAAGTAAAACCAAATTTGTTAGTCTTTCCACTGTTACAACAATCCCCGCCTCAATAAATCCTTAATTTGCCACGTTACATGAGAAAAGAAACACCCGTTGTATCGCTTTACTCAAGGACAACAGTTTCACAGCAACGGACTCACATGCATTAACATGCACGCAGCTAACAATGCAAAGAACATAGAAGTTTGGATGACAACACACACACAGAGGGGGTGTGACGTCATTCTCTGCCCAAAACGCCATTACTATATTTTCAAATAGTTGTTTGCTGCTATATTAAAGTTCAAAATCTCTATATAAAGGACCTTTAGCAAAGTTAAACATCTATTTATTTGTCAACACACACACACACACAAGATAATACAGCTCCAATTCAGCTTTTACAGCGTATCAGCATGCAAAATACCTCATTACACTCGTTACACGGTTTGTCCCTTATCCAAAATATCAAGATACAATCTCTTCTAATTTGTCATCATGTAATCTCCATCATCTAAAATATAACACACCCTAATTTAGTTCAGTACTTCGGGGGTTTTGCTGCTGTGGCCTCACCTGGTCTGGTATGATCAGTAGTTCATGGTAGCTAATGCTAGTCAACTTAAGGTAGATATTGCTGAGTAACTGACATGAGTGAGTCTGTTTGGTGACTTTATTGGTTTTCTACTTGTGCTACTGTTACGCTACTCTTCAGCATTCACCATTATATTGTAACTGCCATTTAAGGCAGTTACAGTTTGCCAGCACAAACACTTAAAACTGATAATATCAATGTCAAAATACTACACATAGCACCTTGTAATATGCAGGAGAACAACTGATTTCCATCCACGAAGATCTCAGTCAAAGATCTCAGTCTGGTTTTCACACTTTATAATGATTTTTATTTAATATATAAAGAATATATCCATCTAACTTTATTAATTTCACTGACGTTTCCTGTCTCTTCCAGTCAAGTTAATAATCTTCTTAAAACTGAAAATATGGGCGGCTGTGCTTTCGCGTTTGGTGGCAGAAACGGTGGCCAGTTCAGACCTAAAGGAGCAGTGCGCCTGATGTGGCCACGCCCCCCACATGACACTCCTATTCCCATGGATGGCTCAGCACTGTTCCTCCCCCAGCGAGTCTGTGTTCTCCCCCAGGTCCATGGAGGCTGACATGGCTCTAATTTTGCCCCGTCCAGGACCGGGACCCGGACCCGGACCCGGTCCTGGGCAAGGACCCGAGCCGAGCCCGGCTCTGGTTCCGCTGTGGCCGGGGTAGACCTCCACGGTGCTGGAGATGGACTGGAGGGAGCGGTCCCGAAAGTAGTGGAAAGCCTCCTGGTCCAGGTAGTTCTGCTCCTCGCGCAGGCCCTGCTCAAACAGCTTTCGTTTGTGTCTGAACTCGATCACCGTCTTGGTGTAGGAGTTGAGGGTGGTGACGGAGGCGGCCATGCAGCAAGTGAAGGAACCCCAGGCCATGCTGGTTGGAGAGAGACACAGACACATGTTGTTGATGAGTGGGTGAGAAGGAAGGGAAGAAGAAGAAGAAGAAGAAGAAGAAGAAGCAGTTAATCTCTTTACTCATCCTGATGTACTTTGCCACACTAGGTGTGGCTCTGTGGATGGTAATGTCAGTCTTTGTTCGATTTGTTCAATACCTGCAGAACTAATGACAATCAGTCAGTCTCAGGTTTACTTATTTATTTATTTACTTACTTATATTTGACATTGAGCTCATTTGTAGCTAAAAATGTTGCTATAGTTTGTTTTGATGCCTGACATTGAGCCTGATGGGTGCTAGTAAAAAGGTCAGGGGTTACTAAAATGAGCTAATTTTAATGGGCTAATTTCCAATAATCTCTTCTTGGATTTTACTTTTTTACTAAAGTACATTCATGAAAATTAGTGATAGAAAAACAGTGACAAGCACAACTGAGGAATGTCTTCAATTATTGTGGCAAATTTTATCCCTAACCTGATCCTTAATATTTGATTGGACAAGTCATCTCTGATTGGCATCTAGGTTTCAAATGATCAGACAAACGTCCATGCTT
Organism: Micropterus dolomieu; assembly: GCF_021292245.1. Classification (NCBI taxonomy): domain Eukaryota; kingdom Metazoa; phylum Chordata; class Actinopteri; order Centrarchiformes; family Centrarchidae; genus Micropterus; species Micropterus dolomieu. The sequence goes on from NC_060151.1 coordinate 28,549,844, forward strand.
ATCTAGCCAGTGTTGGATGGCTAGCAGACAAAATGACCAACGTTGTTGTTGAGGTCCTCTGAGAGGGAGTGGTGATGAGCCAGATGGAGAAATGAGACATCTGTGAAACATCTGTGGTGATTCAGTGAATACTCTGAGCTCTTCAGCCTCGGGCTCTGCTCCAATTAAAGTTAGCAGGTACATACCTGATGTGCTGCTAACTGAGAGTGTCTGAAGGGAATAGGTGTGATATTAGGTGGTTAAGAGGGAAGTTGACAGTCCCTCTGTGCAGAGTCAATCACTATGTGCCAAGAAAGATGACAAGCGAAGAACCATAAACATGCATAAACATGAGCAAGTAAACCGTGAAGAGAGACAAGAACAAAACCCCAAAATGAAGCAAAATGACTGATGCGACCCATCACTCGTTATCTCGCAAAAAAGGAATCCAAACTATTGTAGGATTTCCTTTTAGTTGGTTTAATGTCACAGCCATCAGTCACCTTTTCTCTTTGGTTCATAATTTAAACATTATTGTCTCACAGAGGAAGCTTAAAGTGTTTATAGTAAAACACAATAAAAAGAATAAAAATAAAGTACCAACTCAGTGAAACATAATACAAATCACCAAAATATACACTGAATAAAATAAATAAACGCAACTCTTTTGTTTTTGCCCCCATTCATCATGAGCTGAACTCAAAGATCTAAGACTTTTTCTATGTACACAAAAGGCCTGTTTCTCTCAAATATTGTTCACAGATCTGTGAAAATCTGTGTCAGTGAGCACTTCTCCTTTGCCGAGATAATCCTTCCACCTCACAGGTGTGGCATATCAAGATGCTGATCAGACAGCATGGAGATTGCACAGGTGTGCCTTGAGAAATGATGAGAAATGAGAGCAAGAGAGAGAGATAAGGAGATTTGAAATCAGCATGCTTCTCTCTAATAAATAAAGTAATAATTTGTTATTCAGTGAGACACAATACACTGAATTGAACCTAAGTGATATTTATTCTTGATATTTATATTGGCAGCTTTAGGACCAAATATATATATATATATATATATATATATATATCGAATATGTATATATATCTAAAATGCCATATGGATCAAAGATACATGGCAAATAAAATAGGAAAATTACGGTATTTTTCTACCTGGGTCTTATTATCCTGTTCCATTTAGCGCCTCCTCCTGCACTCCGTTTCTAATAAATACGGACAGCCATCAAAGTGAAAGGAATCAAGACCGTCCTCAAAGTCCACTGGATAACCATCTGTGGCACCTGGTTTTATTGAATCTCCATAGAAGATGTTTATGTAAGTAAACATTCTTTCATATGGCGTTACTTTTCTAGCATCTACACATGGTAAATCAACAGTGACCCACAACCTCACACATGTAAAACAAACATATAACATATGCAGTTACTTACACTTGTTAATGCAGGGGTCACCTTTCTGTGCTTACTCTCGCTCGGACTTAAGCATTTGAAATGATTTATGTAAAACTGAAGTGTTAAATCTCCATAACAGGGGTGCAAAGTTATTATAACCCACAGTCAAAATTATGAGAATAAGATCTAGGTTAAAGCTGTAATTTCCCTTTAAAGCAGCTAATGAAATGTGGATTTTTTAAGGATTAAAACATATGATGGGAATCCCAGCTTGGTACAAACTTACTGTTTTCACTTCACCCTCGGCTGAAATGAAGCTTAAGCTCAGTTTCTAAAGAGCTTTAAACAGAACATGTGAGCGTGCACGTGTTCTCTTTAATCGCCCTCAGAGCAGAGCACATTCACGCTTTTTTATTTGTCCTGAAGGAGCTTTTTGGCCTTCTGCTCCAGTAGAGGTTAATCATTCCTGCTGAAATTACTCCACTTTAAGGACCTGAATGGCTCCCTCATGGTGTTAAATGAGAGGCCTTTACTTGAATGACTGGCAGAGAAAATGTGGGGGGTGATTGTTGCAGATATTTCGAACTTATTCTTGTTTTCCCATCTTAAAATGGTTGTTTATGACTCCTTATGGTTCTCTGTATTTTACTGTTTTATGATGCTTTTTATAATCCATGTGTAATGCTGGCTTTGGTAACTAAATAAACATTATTATTGGGGTTCAAAGTACATTGGTGACCTTGGAAACAGCAGTAACAAAAACAATGTCACCACAAGGTCAATTTAGCAGCTGTTCTGGAGCCTTTGAGTGTCTCACATGATCTTCACCCGCCTGTTCTCAAACTCAAGAATGAATTTGAAGGTGTGAGAGGGATTGTCTGGATGCTGTTCTTCTCTGAGAATCTCTGTCCTTGATCCACAAATGAGCAAAGTGAACAGCTGCAGCTCGGCTCTGCCTTCGAGCAGAGAGAAGGGAAGGTCAAGGTGCGTCTTGTCTGGCTAATTATCCCAGAAGCAACAGTCCCGTCGCTCCCTGTGCTGAAACTCTCCTACAGTACATGCCTCCAGCAACATCCTGAAGAGATGATTTATGATTGACTAAATGGAGGGATGATGGGTCTGGTTGTTCCACATGTTGTGTGTGTGTGATCGACACCATTGGTCTTTTATTGAAACACTGGATAACAATGTATTAAGTCATTTTAAAACATGTGAAACATTCATCCTTTATTAATAATGCAGGAGTCTATTAACACAATACGTTACAAAATTAGGGCATATTTGTGTGTGGGGAGGCTTGTTTTACTACATTTGTGGGGTCCAAAAACCTAGAATTCCACTAAACTTGTGAGGTCCGACAGCTTTGCAGGGACCAAAATGCTGGACCCCACAAGTTTAAAGGGCTGTCTGAGGGTTCAGACTTGATTTTAGGGTTCAGGCTACAATTGGGTTAAGGTTGGGCATGTAGGTTAAGGTTTGGGTAAAGGGCTAGGATCATTATGTCAGTGACAAGTCCCTACAAAGAGACTGCGTGTGGGGGCGTGTGCAGACTAACCAGAAGGACCAGCCGTAGTCCCAGCTGTGAGGCCTCCAGTCTTCAGGACCCAGACTGACTGTGATCTGGAACACCTGAGTGTACATCATGTGGGCCACCATACCCAGAAGACCTGCAACACACAAACACACACACGGTCATTACAAGCAACATTTTCTATGTCAAACGAATCCCAAAAAGGCACAAATGAACTATTAACTATTAATAATTATTCTCTATGTATTCATGAAGCAAAGTCACGCTGCCCCAGGTGACTTAAGCTGCATTTAATCGCATCTTTCCATTGACTTTGTATGCAATCACAGCTTGTTTACCAATAAACTTCTTTCAATAACTGATATAATTCTACAGTTGGATTATAATTAATAATTATGTTTTTTAGCTGTGTTAGCTACAATGTCAATCCACCACGTCTATGGGATGGGATGAAATTTAGGTCACACATTCATGGTCTACGGTGGGTGACTGACTAACTAATGACATTCCTATCAGCCTCAGCTGTACTTTGTGTTTTCTGATAATTAGCTAATGTTAGCATGCTAACATGCTAAACTAAGATGGTGAACATGGTAAGCATAACATCTGTAAACATCAGCACGTTGTGAGCATGTTAGCATGCTGATGTTAGCATTTAGCTAAAAGCACTGCAATCCCCTATGTACAGCCTCACCTAGCTGTTAGCATGACTGTGTACTCTCTCGTTCATTTGTGCTTACTGTTAAGACTGAATTTTTGGAAATTGCCATTTTCGCACCGTCTGCATGGGGACCTGTAAAAGCCTATTGAGATACATTTGTAATATTGATTTGCCTTTTCTGCCTAAATTAAATTAGCTGGAAGTGGCTCTGTGATCTTGTGTCTAGCCGTCAGCTAGCGAGGGTCATTAGCAAACAGCTCGGACTAAAAGTCTTGACAACTAGAGAATGAACTGCCACAGAATTTCTTAAGAATATTCATGTTCCCAAGATGATGAATGAAAATGACTTTTCCTCTGTCACATCATCAGGTCAGAATTGTCCCTTCATCATGGTAAGGTACAGTATATCTCAAAAACAAATCACTGGATTTCCATAACTGCTGCAGTAGATACTCACGCTCCCCAGAGGATTAACCCTTCTGATTTTAATGGTCCTTTGACCTTTCCTCTACCACCACAGTCAGGGCAAAAGTTCACTTTTATCCCCACTAATGGCAAGGCTCTAAAACAGAGAATCTGCATCTTCAGTATGTTTTCCTGTTCTTGCATAACAACCCTCAGCACAAGATAATCAGCCATGATAATTACCATTAACAAAACAATAGTAAATCAAATTACCTCTAAGTTGCAGCTGAACATAATATCAGTAATAAATCAAAACACATGTAACTATTATAATGAGTCATTACACAGTACCAATTGATTTAACTTGCCAGTTATGAGACATCCAATCAATTAGAGACAGCGATATAATCACTCATAAACATACAGTAAATCAAAAAGCCACAATATAATTGAGTCAATGAGAGACATTAATGCAGAGGTTCTACATCACCATCAACAGGAGAAAACACGGTTTGTTTTCTGTGTGTGTCACACGTGGAAGTGCGTGATGGGTTAGAGCCAGAGTTTGTGATGATTTTCCCTGAGGTTGTTGATGCAGCCCCAGATTTACAGTTCACCACAAAGGGAGCATAATTTCTCCTTGATCTTGACAGCCTGACGACAGAGATTTCTAGGAATTGTCCTTCATCTGCTTTGCTATTTGTTTGGCTGTCAGTGATTTAGTGTTTAATATGACCCGTCATGAATGTTTAAGTCCCAAAGCAACATACAGAAAGCAGTTTGATATTATTACTTTCAGCAGTAATGAGAAATATACTAATCAAAGAAATTTTGCGATTGCCTCCTTAGTATCACATTACATCGGTTCAAACTAAATCAAGTGTGACTGTGACCAACAACACGGCCTGGTAAAAATGCCTTAAAGAAATGAAATATACAATCCATTAGTGGAAAACTAACAGCAGACTAATTGACTAAATGGCGTATGACCGGTCTAGACCACTCGTAAATTGGTGAATGCGGCAAGTTATTGTAAATCACTCGCACAAGCCACTTAAGAACAAATATAGGAAGGGTTCTTGCATGAGGTCCATTTTTTGCTGTTCACTCTCCTGCAGACATTTCGGAGCTGTATTAAATTACGGCTGATGCAAACCAAACATTTCCTGTTGCTAAAAGCATTGAACCGGCAAAACATTGGGGGCTTTTATGCTGAAGAAGCCAAAGGACATGTAAAGTAGCTGTCACTGAGGCTAGCACTTATCACTCAAGTAAACAAAAAAAGGAAAGCCATTTCCTGCCCTTTTCATCTCATGCTTTTTAATATTTTCAACACAGGAATAGAAGAAGAAGCAGAAAAGCAGCTCAATGGAAATATATGTGACAAACAGCACACATTATCATAGCAAACAACTGCTTTTACTGTGACTGATAAAATTAGATCCTGGTCGCTTACGGCATGATGGGAAACAGATCATTATTGATTATTTTCATTAGTCAAACGAGGAGGCCATGAATCCTCTCAGCCTGGTTGGTTTAGCTGCTCTGTAAACAGATACACCAGCTCCTCTTTGATCGTAACTCTTGGGGCCACTGCAAAATTAATCAGGATAGTAATCTTCGATATAATGATAATAGCAGTCATATGCCTTGGACTCACAAATATGATGACTTTAGACTTGATTTGGCAAAATCAAACACTTTGTTTTTTAATTTTTAAGTTTGAAATGGTATTAAATTTGGTGAAGAGCACATTCTGACTTGTTAAGGACTCAAAATTCAAAGTTTAGGACTTGAGATTTGACTTGGGACTCGTCGGTCTTGACTTCAGACTTGAGTGCTAAGACTTGAGAATTACTTGTGACTTGTAAAACAATGACTTGGTCGCACCTCTGGATCATAGTATAGTACTAAAATAGCAATCTTGAGCAATGGAAACGAGTTCTTACCTCTTTCAATATAAAAGGGTTTATCCATTTTTACCACATTTTTAATTCACTAATGTTGAAAGACCTATAAATTATATTTGTCTGCTAAAATTACATTGTTATGAGTTTTTTCTTTGAATTGATTATGACCAGCTCATCTTTTTTTCAACCTGTATGTGCTTTTCAAGTCTTGATCATGTTTCAGTAATGCTGCCATGATATTGATTTTCAAAACCTTCATTAACATTTTTCTGTTAAGAGGATATTCATTAGCATCTCATGTCATTAAGATCTGTGATTCAGATCACATCTATCACTTATGGTGTGATGCGTAAAGAATAGTAATATGATCACAGCTTCTCAGGTTAGCAGTGAAAAGCCTCTAAAATGGGTTCTAAAAAGAATCACCGGCCGTTGGAAACATCCTCAGAGAGGCATGAGGAGGAGATGAGCAGTGTGCAGCCTGACACAGAGCCAACTTCTTGTGTAAGAGGTTTAACATGAGTTGGGAGAAAAATCAAACCTCTGACCCTGGAAGACCTCTCACAAATCTGCATCAGTCCCTGTCCACCCCTCGTTATGCTCAGAGCATTTCTGAATGAGGAACCGCGTTAGAGGAACATGATGTCTGTCAGTGTTTATGTTGTAAACATACTAAAGTATTACTTCAAATCAGTATTATTAACCAACAAGATCCCACTTATATTACAAATTCTCTTTTTCAAGACAAAAACATCTACATGTAGCTACTGACAAGACAGGACAGGACACACAGTAGGGATTTCTGCGACAACTTCGCCCACTTTCACAGTAGAAGAAGAAGTCAGGTCCTTTGGTTCAGTAAAAGTACCAATGCAACAGTGCAGAACTCCATTTCAAGAAAAAGTATTGCAATCAAATTCCTACTTAAGTGAAAGTACATAAGCAAACTGCAGTTACACTGAACAAAATTATAAACGCAACACTTTTGTTTTTGTCCCCATTCATCATGAGCTGAACTCAAAGATCTAAGACTTTCAGGCCTATTTCTCTCAAACATTGTTCACAAATCTGTCAAAATCTGTGTTAGTGAGCAGTTCTTCTTTGCTGAGATAATCCAATCCACCTCACAGGTGTGACATATCAAGATGCTGATCAGACAGCATGGGTATTACACAGATGTGCCTTAGGCTGGCCACAATAAAAGGCCACTCGAAAATGTGCAGTTTAGTCATAAATGTTGTGTGAGTAAAACGTACAATATTTACCCCTGAAAAGAATAATACTGTATATTAAGCAGCAGAAAATGGAAGTTCAAGTACCTCAAATCTGTACTGAGTTTCTTTCGACCACTGTACTTCAACTGTGCATGGAGAAGTTAAATAGTCTTAAAAGTTAAAGGCCTTTGTGGTGTCTTACCCGACAGCACGGTGAAGACGGCGGCAAAGGCGTTGAGTTTGAGTCCGTCAATGACGTTGCTGGAGTGGAAAAGCTCGAGACACATCAGGCTGAAGCCGACCACCAGCAGCAGGATGTAGAGTACCTCAGACACCACCGACAACCACAACACACCTGCAAACACAACACACACATCTCAGTTAAGCAGGCTGTGCTACAGAGGAAACACACATTTACAAAAGACTGAACAGCGTGAAATGACACGTGAGGAGCCTTTCATGAGTTCTCACTTTAAAACGAGTCAGAAACATAAATAAAGTCTGCAAGAGAGGAGGAGACCAAGACCAATTTAAGCAACTGATGACTGATTAGAAATGAGAAGCTGCTTATGTTTACTTTTGCGTGAATTCAAAGACATTTCGTAACTAAGTAAGAGTTTTGAATGGTAAATCTCGCTGCCACTGATATCACTGTGAACTGCAAATGTGCCATGTCAGAGTGCAACACTGACTAGTAAAGAAAAATTTGCTGTTTCAGAGTTTTTTTCACTTGAAAATAAACATGAGATACTTCAAATGTAGAGATATCAAATAATAAACTATAATATGCCACTTTTTCCTCCCCATTAATTGAACTGTACGTTTTCTGAACCCAGGTATAGACGTTTTGGAAAAAAGATGACATTCTCAGCTGCACAGCAGGGTTTGCAGCAATGTAAATTAATCACTATGTTCAGCATTATGGCTTAGTTTAAAATGTTCTTAAATTAAAATCTTAAATAAAAGTCTGTTTGGAGCTGGCATTGTCAGATGATACACAAAGACTGGGATTGGTGCCAGAAGAGGATATACATCAAACTGACTGCAGCAATGACTTGTGGGAGAGGTTTCTTCTTATTCTGACTACATTTTCCTTTAAGCTCTGAGTCACTTTCTCAGACATGCACACTGATACAGAAGTTCACAAAAAGAAACAGAGTTGGGTTGAAAGAGCTCCTGAACTCTAGAGGTCAGGGTTTTTGAATTGTCAAACATCTGAAGCATTTCCACTCGGCGCTCAGGGAGCAAAAACATGAAGACCTGCTAAAGAACCATGAGGTGAAAATCTCTCTGTAGTGAGAATACAGAGGCCGGATTCAGGGGGCTCATAGTTAGATTGAAGGAGCTCATTTGACCAAACACTCAGTAGTGTGTCAAAGTGAAGACAAAGTAAATATGGAGTGTTTCGTGAGTTACTAAGAGGACTAAACCAAAACAATGCAAGTTTTTTACACCATAGATCACAGCATATAAAGAGAAACAGGAGCAAAAAATTATTTGATCCTTTAACAAAACATGACAAACTTCTTAATGCACTGGTGTATAACTAAATTATGCATAATGCTAAAATCAAATTTATGCACAGCCAATAAATGTGTAGCCATGCACAGCCATGTAGGTAAATGGTGTTGAGAGGGAGGGGTGGGATGATCTGGCATTTATTTCATTTTTATTTACTTTGTGCATTGTTATGTTTGTGAGATCAATGGTTGTTTTGCTATAAACTAATAAAGATAATGTTGAATCTCAATTATTCAGGTGATATCCAAATGAAAAACTGAAATATATATCTTTGGTAGGAAGAAACGCTGACTGTCGGCACTCTTCTTGACTCTCTGTCTTTAAAAACTTAAATCCAAGTCCTCTGTTCCTGCTTGACTTGTTTGACTGAACTTTAACAGCCACAAATCCGTAAGTCTGGATAATATCATCTTAAAAATAACAAGAATCAGAGTGCCCATGCTTTCCCCAAAACAACTTCATCTCCTTCATAATGTTGCTGATGAGTCCTAACAAAGACTAATAAAAACTGTCAGTGGTGGCTAAACTGAAAATCTTTGTTCAAGTAAAAGTAAAAATTACCATTTGACAAATCTACTCAAGTAAAATTATACGTACTTTGTCAATAAACTACTCAATGTACAAGTTACAAACCTTTTTTTTGCTGCAAGTCCAAGGCAAGTCTCACATCTCTTATTGGAATAATTAATGTTTCAGCGGCTGTGCATCAGTTTAGAAATAGCCTCTGTGTTATTTCTATGAAATGGCCTTTGCTTTGCATGTTGATTATGTCTAATTTAGCTATTTCTGTTTAATACAATAATTTTACCAGTTTTGTTCACCTGCATGAAGGTATAAATAAGATCACTTTGAAATATCACACTAGCTAGCTGCCTACTGTTATTGCCTGTATCTGTTATGGACATGTAGCCAGCCAAACCACTTGCTTTGATATGAAGACTGCTTCATTTGATTTAACTTCTCCAAAAGCTCAGGCAGCCAATCCAATATGATTATTCCTAAAAGTAGTAAGAATTAATGTGGCAATAACACGGGAGCCTTTATACAGTAGGAGACCTTTGTGTCAAACGTGAAGCCGCCCATATTTCTCTTCATATGCTTCTCAAAAATGACTGTTTCCTAAATAAGTAACAGTTATTTTTAATGAATTCACTATCGGGCATTGCTATGAAACAACGCACACAGCTTGGGCAGCACATTTCTTTTAAGGTAGCAAAATAGTTGATAACAGACTACTTGTAATGAAGGTATAAATGGTAAATATAGCGAAGATAAAATTAGATTGCTGGCCCCAAAAAAGAATTGTAATGTTTTCAAAAGAAAAACGTGAAAAAAACCCTACAAATATATATTCTCCGTTACTTGAATTACAACTCTCCCCTGAAAACTGAACACATTAAACCAAATATCAGGTCTCTGCAATGGCTCTCGGTGTGTCACGCATTACTGCTGCTTGTCTATACATTTCACAGTGAATAAAATCTATACCTGACTGTCTTTATCTGTATGAACCCTTTCGGGCTCTCAGGTCATCTGGTAATGAGTGTAACTAAACATGTAACATTAGTTGTGCACCACAGAGCTGGAACAAACTCCCAGATAATATAACTTGACTTATTTTTAATCCAGCATAAAAACTTCTCCTCCAGTTTTGACTTTGAGCACTAACCATTATCCACCATGCATTTACATATTTACCTTTCAAATACTTATTTCTCTGCTTTTATCTTCTTAATTTCTTTTAAAATGATTTGCAATGTTTATATTTACATTTTAATGTTAATTGCAGTATTTACTAAATGTTTAAAAGCACTCTGAACTTCTTTGTGTATGAAATGTGCTCTACAGGTAACTTCCCTTGCCTTTTTTTTTCTAATAAAAAGTCAGTGTTGACCTTCACTCCTGGTCCTTTCAGACGGATGTGGATATTAGACTCCCATTGTTGTTGTATTTTTGTCCTCCAGGCACAAACTGAGGGTGGGGAAGTTGGATCTCTCCATTTATTCTGTCGCCATTCATTCACCCAGTGTTTGGTAACCCAGAAACTCTGATGAATGTTTTGGAGAATGATGATACATCTCTCCGCAACAGGCGAGACATGACACTTAGAGCTCAAAACAAGGTGAAACATTTGTTTCTGATACGCCCACAGGAGGAGGGACAAGGTGTATTTGATTTCACCACCTGCTTGTGTGACACAGTGATTTGCTCTTTACTGTGTCGGCGGGGCCCTCTGGTCACACAGAGCTGTACTCCAAGAGGGGGAGAAAAAAATTCCATCAGAGCAGAGAGAGACATTATGCAGGGTGATGAACAAGTTTTACAACCTTCCTGTACTTCTTCACGCTCTGGAAATGTGAACATTTTTAAGGCAGAGCGGAGCTGTCATCCTGCAGTCGAAAGCTGCCCTCGGGATCCACTCTCACTACTGGACCTCTGACTTTTTTCTCTCCACATTTATAATTTCTAAAAAGCAGAAGCTCCTTTTGAATAGCATCAGGCTCATGACCCAGCATTAAAACAGGATTATCTGCTCTGCTCCGCTCTGTTGTGGATGTAGATGAGTTGGAAGTGCAACCTCCAGGCCACAGTTTTCAATTTGAACATCAGTGAGTTTGGGCGAGCTACAGGATCCTTGAAGAGCCAAACCTGACAGCTATATTTGTGTCACACTTCTCTCTAGGCAGAAAAAGAAAAAAAGAAAAAGAAGAAACAATACAGTGCAGCCAAAATTGTAATTAATATCGATGGCAAAGAAATGACTCAGATAAGTGAAGTTGTGTTTAAATTCTGGGAACAATAAGCAGACCAGTGGCAGATAACCAGAAGGGTCTTGTGGGGTGATATTAAAAAATATTATATATTAACAAATTAGGCTGCATCATTAAAACTTAAAGAAACTTTTTAAAAATCATTTTGATGGCACACTGAGTCGATGCACTATGTAGCATTGGAATCCCAGGAACCCTATCTTGACAACAGTGTAATGCTTTATGGCCCCAACGCAACTCAACATGCAAGCTACAAGAAGTAGCTAAATGTATTTCATGTACAATGGAAGTTCTTTGGAAGAAGCTAGCTCAGAGACTGGACAAGAGTAAACAACAGACTGGATTTTATTCAATGGCGGGAGCTGAAAGAGCTGAAAGGATGCAGGACAGATGCCGAGTTGACCTTGCTTTTGGACTAGTCAGTAATAACTTATTGGCTGGCTTGCTGTGTTGCCTGCTGCAAAGTTCAACTCGAGCTAAATCGGCCAGATGTTTAGCTGTTAGCCATAAATCAGGGGTTGATGTTAGCTGACTTGGACACACACTCGGGCATCAGTAAAGTTACTTTTAGTGCTCTTGCATCGGTAGCTGTCTGTGCTCGCCACCCAAGTTTCAGCCTACATTATGCTGCTTCTTGTGGAGAGCGGCGCCGGTGTTGTGCCGGCGGGTGGAGAGTGGTTAAAATAACGGGGCTCAGCAGCAAGAAATAAGGCTGCAGGACAGACTGCGAGCTGTTGTTCTTTCTGTTGGAGTTGTAATTATTATTGCTGTGTCTTATGTTGTTGCACTTGCTTGATGCTTGGCTGTGTTAGGAAAGACGGATGCTGGTTTTTGATCATAAGTGATGTAATCAGAACAAATGCCCGACAGTGGTCAACTATGTAAACAGAAAGTCACTGTATTGTCACAAGAAGTAACGACACAAATAGGTATTGGACAAATTGAATTTGACCTGATGATAGCTCATTACATAAAAAGGTCACCAAATTCAGTAGGATTCATTCTCTGGATACCATGAGTGTCTGTACAACCTTTGATGTCAATCCCTCCAGTAGTTGTGTGTGTGTGTTCAATTTTTCAGACTGGACTGACCCACATTGTCATCACTTTAGTCACACCACTAGCATGGCAAAAAAATAATAAAAGGGGCCTTTTAGGGCCTGTTACGGCTATATGTGTTTCCCTGTCCTCTTTGTCCCTTTTCCTCTTCGGTCCTCTCTAGTTCTACTGCCCAGGTGTGCTACTTCTGATTGCTGAATAAAGTACACCTGGCCTGGGAATGAAGAGCTTAAAAGCTTCTGTACCAGAAGAGAGAGGCTTCTGTCGCGGGGACTGCTGCTCTTATTCTGGGATTTTGTGTTGCTGTTGTGTTTTGACTTGGTGCCATTTGAAAGTCTTGATTTAGTGTTTGGTTGTTTGTATGTCTTATTGTTAATGAATCCCATGGATTTGGTTTTTGTAAATGTGTTTTTCTGTGTAAAATTTGGGTGAGCAACATATTAAACTGACTGTAAAACCTTTCATAAATGTAGGTATGACTGGAGTTGTCATGAGAATGAGAGGTATATATCTGATTGGGCAACCTAACGAATGTTATTTGGTAATTTAGTCTAAAGTTACTGGCATAACATTTTGTAATTTTAGTAAGGTCATTTTTGTGAAATGTAATTTAAAATCCTCCCAGTTTACATCATTAGTCAGCAGGTTCATCTATTAGTGAACTCTGCATAGAAACAAGTTAGTTTGATGCAATCCTTATTAATTTAGTGATGTGTAAATCTTCACTTAGTAAACATGTGCGTATGTCATCCATCCATCCATCGTCAACCGCTTATCCTGCGTACAGGGTCGCGGGGGGCTGGAGCCAATCCCAGCTGACATCGGGCGAAAGGCGGGGTACACCCTGGACAGGTCGCAAGCCCGTCGCAGTGTGCGTACTTATAAACCGCCTGTGCAGGTTTATAAGTCCGATTTTGGTCAAGTTAGCTGGCTCCAGATGCGTGCCTTTTGATCAACCATAAAATACGCTGATTACAAGCAGGGACTGACAGAAATGGCATTTTCAACAGGGTGGTTTTCTAAATGCAGCCTAATAATTATGCTGTTTTGGTCACTTGTCTTGCAACAGTTTATGGATCAAGTGTTCTTGTTATTTATCAGTGAAACACTGGTAGATGATGGATGTTTGTCAGGAAGAAATCTCTGCCCACACACCCAAATCAGGTTCTGCATTAGCTTCTAAAGTATTAGTATTGTCAGTAGTCAGTTAAAAACAGTATTTACAATTTATAAGCTGAGATGAACAGTGTTACAGCATGAAAACAGACTTCCTAGTGAAAGCATACAGACAGGCGGCAGACAGTCAGAGGGAGCAGTGATGTTTTATGAAACCAAACAACAAAGTTATAGAAAATAAAAGACTGAGAAGAAATTGGAGGAAACCAACTGCTGAAAAATGAATAAGAGAAAATAGGAGAGAAGAGTGGAGTGAGAGGAAGAGTAAAAACATCTAACCACTTTACGCTGTCAAGGTGCAAAATCAAGAAAATACAAACCTGCAGAGTCTCAGCAGCCGAAACCTTCAGAATGACAAACAGTGAGGCAACTGAGCTGTGTTTCCTCATACTGTTTTCTTTTTAGCTATGCTTTTAGATAGTTACTACTGCTTTGATCCAGACTGAAATAACTTGACAACTATTGGATGGATTGCCGTGACATTTTCAAATAAACATTCGTGGTCCTCAGATGATGAATCTCACTGACTTAGTTGAACAACTATTGGATGGATTGTGATGAAATGTGGCATTCATGTTCCCCTCAGGATGGATTGTAAAACCTTGCTGATCCTCTGTCTTTTCTCTTTTACCACATGGTCATGCCAGTAAAGCACATTTAAAACATAAGATGACCTGCAAGAAAGATCTTGTTCCAGATTTTAAGACCAGGACCCTGCAAATTATATGAATTACACATTTGACACTGACAAATCTGAACGTATTAGATCTGTTTTTTAATGAAGGCGCCATATCGCTTTGAAATGCCAACCCTCCCTCTCTGGTTTCTCGTTAGCTGCAGCTTTAACTTCTAACCAGTCAATGGAAACGAATTTCAGGGGTATAAAATGCCTGTAAGGGAAAACAATATTGACCAAAATAATTATCTCCCGTGTTTCTCTTGTTGAATATGTATTAGTAGATGGAGCAGACTGAGACTTCATTAATCTGACGACCAGCAGGACTGATAACAGGAAGGAAGGAGCTCATCAGACCGAGCCTCATCTTAAATAATTACATCTTTAATTACCCTGCATGTGCATGTTTTGAGTATGTCAGTGGTGCGTAATGTTGACAGTTTCTGTCTGTCTGTCATTTTTTGATAGCTTCTTTTTGACACCATGTTTTTTTCAAAACATCTCCATGTCAAGAATGCAGATTTTATAAGATTTAGACCCACAGGGGCCGTCAGTGACAGGATTATTGATTAATTGATTTACTGCCGGATTTAGAATTTAAAAAAATCAATCAGAGGAGACATTTTAATACACTGAGGTCATTTCTAGTGAATTAAATTAGCTCTACAGATTTATGTCTTAAAATTTCAATTCATTTTGAGATGACATTTTTTAAAATAATTTACTTTAAGCAAATTTTTCTGACATGTTTTTAATTTCATCAACATTTATAAAAACCCAGGGATTCAATTAACAATAATATGAAACAGAGAAAATGAGCACATCTTACAAGTGAAGCTGCAATCATCTTATGTTTTTTACCTAATAAATGAAAAACAAAACCATTAATCAATTCCCAAAATGGTTGTGGATGATTTTCTGTCTGTTGACAAATTAGCTAATGATGTTAGCTTCAAATTAAAACAATAAAGAAACTGATTTATCCAGTGTCAGACGCTGCTTTAGTATCAAACTGCTCCAAACCCATTTTATGTTACTCTGGCTTTTAATTGTTTTAAAAGAGAAGTTTTCTGAGGTACTTCCATTGTACTGTGGCTTTTTTTTGTTTCAAAGTGCGTTACTTTGTTAAACCAGGATTAAACATTAAAGGACAGAGGCAAATAAAATCAGTCATGGAGTTCTTGAGGTGGGGGGCCCTGACTGCAAAAGCCAGGTCACCTTTATCTGAGGCTGCATCGTAGCTCATAGGGGAGCAGCAAATCAGTAATTTAGCTGAGAGTTGAACCATGAAGTGATTTAAAACAAACTGGTAACCAGTGAAGAGAAGCTAAAGCAGGTTTGATATCCTGTCCGAGCAGCAGCTTTTTTATACCAGCTGAAGGCATTAGATGTTTTTTTATTTTTTTGACTCAAACTTAAATACAAACCTGTAGTTTTGATTTAAGAAAACAGGGATCCAATATGTTTCTGTAAAATAATGATGGACCATATTTGCCACGCCCATATTAGTCTGGATCGAATTCTCTGCATTTTGAATTTTGTCCAAATCTGTTTTTCATTGCTCCTCCGACAAATTTTAAGCAATCATCATCAAATTTGGTACAGAACTTCTCTGGACCACGCAGGACAAAGTAATGATTTTGGATTTGTAATATTCCCATAAATTGTTGCTATATCTGGCCCTTCAAGTTTGCTCAAATGCTGTGGCTCATATTACAAAAATTTCATATTTTCTGAATGCGTTGTGCTATTGCAACCACATTTGGTGGACATGTGTAGATATAATGTCTGGGTGACCATGAAACATTTGATGCCATTTGGCCAATAGGTGCTGCTGTAGCAGCATCATCTAGGAAGGAATCTGTCTGTCTGTCTGTATGTGTGTATGACTGCAACTTGCATATCTCAAGAACAGCTGATCGGATCGTCTTCAGTCTTGGTGGGTGTATTGCTGATGACCCACAGGAGTGCTGTGTCAAGTGTGAAGCCAATCAGATGAGCGGTTCTTGAGAACTGCATTAGTATCTTAAAGCAGCAATAATCAGTATCTTTATTTTAACAATGGATCGACTTACTATGTGCAACATGAAGAATGTTGCTCATAGTGAGGAATCTACAGGGAATAATCACCTGACGAGTTCCCCACAGCTCTATGAAGCTTTTAGCGTTGTTTTGGTTTTACAGCACATTTGCTGTTTTGGTTGATTCTCACCGTTCCTCAACATCAGCTTCAATTCCAGCAGCAGGCAGCAGGCAGCTGTTTTCATCAAATCTCTGTACACTACCTGCCGAGCACCAGCTCAGACACAGTTAGAGACTAGCTGATGAGCAAAGTGAAGCATTTTGCAGCTAAAGAGTCAGATATTTTCCTCAGGAGTTGGTTGAGAGACAGAGCGAAGACAACCAACACTGCATTGGGGTGATCATGTTGCTCTATGTCTGCTGTGAAAATAGAATAAAGACCTTTTATAAGGTCCTTGATAATATGTATGTTTTGTTTACAGCTTGTTGAGGTAAAAATCAGTTAATTCAGGTTTAAAATTAGATTTGTTTTTAGGTAAATAAAATGTAGATTTCGATCATTTTTACACTATTAGTACTCACTGTAATTTTAGGAAACAAGTTTTGGTCACAATGTTGTAACACTTCAAAGTAAGAGCCACAAGTTTAACATTGACTATTCATGAAAGGGTCAGGGTTTTTACACTAGACCATCTGCAGACATGTAGGTGAGATTTAACACAGACATATGGTGAACTTACAGGGGGCGTGGGAACATCCTTTGCTATATACATACATTTGTCATTTCACGAAGAGCCACGAAGTGTATGCTAAAACTCCAGTGTATGAATGTGTGTGAATGTTAGTTTCTGTTTGAGCATTTAAGCTCAGTGTGTGAATGGTGAATGCAATGTAGTGTAAAAGCGCTTTGAGTGGTCAAAAAGACTAGAAAGGCGCTATATAAATACGGAGCATTGTGTTTTGTACTTGAGAGTATTTAAGGAGTAAGATGCTGCGTGTCGGGAGAGTATCTTGTTGACTCTCTGGACGTCCGCATATCTTCACATCTTTTACTTCGTACTTCTTCTTTGGGAAGGAATTTTCTTTCACATCATAAATGAAAATAAAACAGATTTAGTGTTGTCCACCAGAGTGTAGCATAGCTGGCAGTGAAGAGGGAATTTTAGAGAAAATGTAAATAAAAGTGAAATTTAGTGATGTTTTAAATACTAAGATAATAGTACACAGCCTGGTTGGTGGCCTTTCTCAGGTGCACCCATGACCGCAGTATTTCTGAAATCCTGGCAATAGCCCTGGCTCTTTGATTGTTTTCTTGTAATCAAATTACAAATTACATTTTGTTGTCTCAGTTTTCATTAAGAACCAACTTGGATCTGTGTGAGGAGCAGCTGTGTGTTATAAAACAACACCAAGCATGTAGGGCTCAAAGGAAGGCAGATTAACATATTGTATCCTTGTGTGAGAAGCAAGGTCAACCCGCTCAATACATCATATCATCCACCACTGCTCCGTGAAACACTCCTGCTCCTCTTCCAGATGGCATTAACAGACAAAACCATCAGAGAACTTTCATTATTAACTACCTGCTCTGCATGAAACAGCAAATTAGAGGCTACGCCCACATGCACCGAAATATTCCCTTTCTTCTGGACGCTCAAATGTTCCTTTTATGAGCTGCAGGATATAAACACCATGTGCTGGTAGAAATAACCTGCTCTTCTCAGTAGTTAGGAGGAATCTGAAGAAAGATAACTGAGATATTCTCTCACTGTCCAGCACCTGATACATCGAAGTATATCTGTCTGTTTTGTATGAGGGATCATATTTTAAAAACTGAAGATGTGGCCACATATAAACATGAGAAGGTAGCAATAAAGAAAAATACCTTCCTTTCAAAATAAGACACACTGATCTGTTATGGTAGAAAAATGTAAATTGATTTTATGACTGTCATGTATTGACTGAACAGGGTCAAGACAGGGTCCCTTGAGAGGAAATCAATTAATTTCATGAAGGTAACATCATATCTGCTTCAAACGGCAACGAAATACAAGTAGACCTATGTTTGTCTGATAAGGAAAATCTTTTTATGCTCTGTTCAGTATATTGTCGCTGGAACCATACAGTTATTTTCTTGTGACATATTTGAGAAACTGGCTTTAACATCTGCATAAAAGTTGGATGCGAACATGAGGCATCATCCTCATTTTTGTCGGGGTACAGGTTCCTATAACTTACATAAATCAAAACTGACAACACACCTGAAAAGACTGAGCTTGTTCATATCAATTAATACATGTCACTTTCCTTCAACCACCTCCTCCGTCAGTATATTCACAATGCCTCAAGATGCTTCAAATAAAGGATTGTGTAAAATTGTCTAAGAGAATCCAAAACTATATTTCCGATGACAGAATCAGAGGTTATGTCCAAATATTTTAGTTAATTTCTGAAACAGATAATCTGGCACTACGTGGTAATTGGCCAGTGTGTTTAAGCTCCCTTTTTTTCATTCTTTACACAACCACTTCCACCACTTTTTGTTTGTACAAATCAAGTACAAAACAACGAAAGTCTCTGGGGAGAGTCTAAAAGAGAGTCCTTGTATTGGTTTTTCAAACTAAAATAAATGCCACATGAGATTGTTAACTCCTCTTATTGGTTAGATTTGTCTGGGGAGAGAAAAAGTAAACAAAGGAAGAAGGTCCTGAAGAAGGTCCTATCTGCCCAATTATCAGGCAATATACTTCTTGTTAGTGCAGGTCAGACCTCATTTCATTCTCTGGGTACCTGCTAACTTTTGCTGTTGCTCATCTGCATCTCAAGCATACAAAGCAGACCTGCGGGAGATGTTTTGCCCAAATTTACAAAGTATGATTTGTAGTTGGGTAAGATCGAGGTTGGACCACCTTCCTACTGCAAACAAACAGCTCCAGAATATGTTTGTGACCAGACCGAACCACGTTCTCTAAAGGGTCTCGGTGCGGTTGTTACGGTCTGTGCCTGAGTACAATTGCTCTGTTCAGATTTTCCCAAACAAACTGCACCAAAGGGAAAAGAGAACTACAATCCAATTCAGCCGGACTAAACAATGCAGGTTTGAAAGCACCCACAGGCAGTTTTGCCTTTAAATGTTGTTGAAAAACATGTTGTACAAACTAGTATGTTTGAAGAACACTGAGGCTTTGGGGCAGACTTTTTCTCCTGTAAGATCAGGACAAACTAGAAAGCAGCAGCACAAATTGCTCCTGTACAGTCTGAACAATTGGTTGTTCAGACCAAAATACACTGAACAAAATTATAAAGACAACACTTTTGTTCTTGCCCCCATTCATCATGAGCTGAACGCAAAGATCTAAGACTTTCTCTATGTACACAAAAGGCCTATTTCTCTCAAATATTGTTCAAAAATCTGTCAAAATCTGTGTTAGTGAGCAGTTCTCCTTTGCTGAGATAATCCATCCACCTCACAGGTGTGACATATCAAGATGCTGATCAGACAGCATTGTATTGCACGGGCGTGCCTTAGGCTGGCCACAATAAAAGGCCACTCGACAATGTTAAGTTCCATCACACAGCACAATGGCACTGATGTCGCAAGTTTTGAGGGAGTGTGCAATTGGCTGGAGCTCCTGTGAGAAGTTTAATGAAGAAGTTGATCCCACTAAGGTATACCTGGATAGTGCAAGTACTGATCTTGGGAACCGAATGGGCGTGGGAGATGTAGCTGGTTAGGGATATGATGCCTAAGGAGGGGCGCTGCAGACCGCACGAGGTATGGAAAGAAATTGAAATTGCACCATCCTGTATAGTATGCGAATTGCAAAGTTGAGGTGAGTCCCCCTTTCTCAGGGGAAAGGGGGGGACTCCAAGCTGGAGGAAGGCAGATTTCAGTGCGGAGCGGTCATGCTCTGGAGGAGAAGAGGAGGGTATGACCATGAGGAAGTTATCCAAGAGATGGATGACGTATGGGAGTCTGTAGTTATTGAGCAAGATTGAACATTAAGCTTCGTAAAGTGAGTCAAAGATTTTGGGGCTGCTTTTACACCCGAAGGTGAGACGGAGGGCGAAGTGAAAAGAACCGTTCCAAGAAACGCCGAACAAATGCCAGAAATCGGGGTGTATGGGCAAGGTTATGTCAGCCTTGGCTAACCATGCACCGGGGCCAGCGAGGCAAATAAGGCTGACGGGCTGAGCGATATTAGCGTAGTGAATGGAAAAATCCTGACTGGGTATAAGGCTATTAATGCTGGGTGTCGAGTTGCCGTGGGGGGAAGATAAATCGATGATGAGTCTCTTCTTGCCAGAGTACTTGCGAGTCGCAATACCGATCGGGCTAATCCGGTGAATGGGGAAAGGAGGACCGGTGACGGGTGTGATCATGAAATGATCTGACACCTGCTTAACTAGGAGCTCATCCATAATGTCGGGTTCGGCCATTGCAGACTGGAGGTTGCGGCAGGAGAAGAAATGGTCGGGAAAAACCTCGACACCCGGATGAAAACCACAAGTGAAACCGTGGATGAGTAAGTCGACAAACTGGCAGTTGGGGTGGTTTGCAAGATCGAGGGCTGGGATGTTTATGGGTGTCTTCAGAAACTGCCACAGTCATGAAATGGGCTTGGTGGGCTTATGATGGCAGCCAGGACGGGCATGTGCACCACCGCAGAAGGAACAAGTGTGGAAAAAACAGCAACCTGAAAGGAGGCAACCCAGGTCGGAGGGTAGTAAACCAAGCTGGGCTGAGGGACCTGGGTGAAGGACTGCGGTCGCGATGACCAGGCAACCTGCCATCGAGGAGTGAATGAGACGGCAGACGGGGTAGATTCTGGAGCTCTGGAACAGCTCGTCGTCCGAGGGGCTGAGGCTGAATTTGTCCACGACGAAATAAGCAACAAATGTTGGTTGATGTGAAGTTGAAGCACTAACATTGCGTGAGAACGTTAGAGAACTGACTGCAGTTCGTCATCGTAACCAATTTGAGTGGGCAAATGCTCACATTTGATGGCATCTACTTTGGAGAGGTGTTCTCCTCACGGATGAATCCCGGTTTTCACTGTACAGGTCGTGTGGGTGAGCGATTTGCTGATGTCAACATTGTGGACCGAGAGGCCCGTGCTATGGGCAGGCGTGTGTTATAGACAACGTACACAGGTTAATTTTATTGATGGCATTTTGAATGCAAAGAGATACCATGACGAGGTCCTGAGGCCCATTGTTGTGCTACTCATTGAAGACCATCACCTCATGTTGCAGCATGATAAATGTTTAGAATTAAGTATTTTTCAAATGTTGATCTTGTGGAGAAGAGATTAATTGAAAACACATGCAAATATACTTTTTCTTCCAAGTAAAAGTTAAAACATTTTAAGACACAAAAGGCTATGCCCTAGTAAAATCCCACTCCAAAATGACGTCACAACAACCCAAAAAGAGACAAGATAAAAGATCCTGTGGCCCTTTTGTAACGCTTCTGCTTCTTGTAACTCTCTTGTAACTTCTTATAGCTCTTGTAACTCTTGTAATTCTGATCCTGCTCTTTTCGTACTTTCAACTCCTTCCGGGCGTGTCTTATTTGATTTTGGTGTTTTATGTTATCCGATCGTTTTACGCAACTTTTGACCCAGGAACCCAGAAAGTTCTTTCAATCCTCAACTCAGGGGGAAGGACTAAGCCGCTGCTCCAACGACAGAGTTGGAGTGTGTTCCACTGAGCTATAGCGACACCAACCGAACTCAGAGCGCCAAGCCAAGGCGGACTGCCCGTTACTCAATTTGCAAAATAACTTACGGTCATTCGTTCCCGCATATTCTGTTCATTACATTCTGGTTTGTTTTCATGTTTGACTGTTATTCCTGTAATGACCCCATATTTACTCACACTGTTAGGCAATAAATTTCACCTTAATTATAGTGTGTGTGTGTGTGTGTGTGTACTGTTTAGCATCCTCGGTCCCTGTACAGAGGATTCGCCCTCAGATTTGAGACTGACTGATTGATTAACTTAACGATTTTGAATATTTGAATCATTAATTACTAACGAATTACCAGAACTTTGTGCAATTATTAAGCTATACTCAAGGATTCCTAAAGCCTTGGGCGGACAACAAATCTTTAGGTGGTGCCCCAAAAACTAGAGTTTATGAATTAATATTTCCGAATATTAATATTAATAATTTTATTAATCATACGTAGGTACGCTACAAACCTAATCAATTCTATGCGAAGGAGATGTGTTGCACTGCGGGAGGTCACACCAGATACTGACTGATTTCCGGACCCCCCCAAAACACAAAACAGTAAAACTGCACATTTTCGTGTGGCTTTTTATTGTGGGCAGCCTAACGCAGACACCTGTGAGGTGGATAGATTATCTCGGGATAGGTAAAGTGCTCACTAACACAGATTTTGACAGATTTGTGAACAATATTTGAGAGAAATAGGCCTTTTGTGTACATAGAGAAAGTCTTAGATCTTTGAGTTCAGCTCAAGATTAATGGGGGCAAAACCAAAAGCGTTTATAATTTTGTTCAGTGTACAGCTGTGAATGTTGACACTGTTCTCGCCAGAAAATGGCAGAATTTGTTGTCTGTTAAAATACTTTAAATGGTCCTGTCCTCCCAAGAAAAGCAATGGGACACAAAGTTCTTATGTTAACCCAAATCATGCTATAGCAGTGTCAGCTTTTTTGAGTCTAATCTTAACTAAATCATAATATGCATGAATTTTTCACAGTGATTTCTGAAGCTTTTTGAGAGGCACAGACAAATTATGTTGTATGTTTTTTTTAAAAACCCAAACCACAATCTGTCTTTGGAATTGTCCATCGTCTCAGTTTAAACTTCACCATAGACTGTCAATTCTTATTTTGGAGCTGATGTTCTGGAGTCATTAACCATGTCCTTGGTTTCATTTACATTAAGGACATGTCACACCATTTCTTTCAGCCTGTCCTCACCAGAAAAACGGCTGTATGGGTAGATTATTATATAGCTTTTAAGGACCCATATTGACGTTTTTTATTAGGCTGCAACCTCTAGTGGAAGAAGAAGTCAGACGACGTAGAATAAAGAGTGACAAAGTCCATGTAAGGAGAGTGGTGGGGTGGATGGATGAGTCAAGTAAACTCATTACTTTCACTCAAACTGAAGTTTGAATCCTATGCAGAAGAAAGTCAAAATGTGACATGTTTTAAGTTACATTTTGTAGATGTCTTACGTAATGTAGATATTTGAACCCAAACAAAGATCTTTTATGATGTGATGATGTTATTATCATGTGACCATGTCCAGTACGCCTGTCTCTGGACTGGTACAGGAAACTCTCATATGTGTCGTTTTGGGGAATGGTCATTTATGTTGTTGCTTTTTCAAATGGACATATATTTTGTTTTGGAAATGGTCTTATATGTGGTTTTGGGGAACATGACAATCAACCTATTTAGTCATTTAGGTTTGAGGACGTGTTCTTTCTTTACAATCAGACGTCCTTACAGCCACAAAACTACCTGCTACTGAAGCAACATCTGTCTAATCTCAGATGGATAAGATGACTATTGCTGATTAATTAGAAAATTTTGTGACTTTATATTTTATATTATATTATATTATATTATATATTTTAATTGGTATACATTCTTATGTAGTAGGTTCAGGTACACCCTTGAGGTGAGCCAGTAGATGAAAGAGGTAAATTTAAAAAGAAAGATTTAAGTGAACATCATTTTCTCTGCAGGTAAATGTGGCTGAATAGTGATAAAGCAGATGACAATACACTTCTGAGAGCTCCTTAAAAACACAGAGTCTATAAAAGAGATGTGTATATATCTCTTTTTGTTTTTCCCATGGTTTTCCCTGGGCTTGAAGAACAGGTGGGGAGCGGCAGGGGGTGGCGGAGATGCCTAATGACGGTCATAACTCACCTCTCTCCGACGCCGGGGCCAGATCAATGAAGCTCCGACACTTCTCACCTGAGAGGGGAGGGGAGGGGGGGGTGGAAGGGAGAGGTAAAGATGAATGTAAAGAGGAAAAGAAGAGGGGAAAGGTAAAGAACGCAAAGTGAAATGCGCTGGGAATGAAGGAGAGATAGAATGAGAAAATGAGAAGGGAAGATAGCAGTGAAAGAAAGATGTAGATGTAGAGAGGAGGGGGTGATTAAGGAGAAGGATGAAAGGATGAAAATAAATGCACAAGGTGGAGAGAAAAGGATAAAATGAGTGTTAGTGTCAGTGCATAAAACCGATAATACAAGCTATTAATGCGTCGGGCTGGCAAACACGACTCCTGAATGTCACTTGGCTGTTATTCTACACATCAACACTTGCAGATAATATTCTGCTGACGGGATGTCAGGAGTTTGTCAAACATTATGTGACAACACTATATTCATCAATGATGCCAGAAAGATATTAGACTTAACCACACTAACCGTCATTTGGTCGAACCACCACTTTGATTCAGACTGAAATATCTCAACGACTATTGCATGGATTACAATGAAATTTGGTCCTGAACATTTATGTTCACCTCAGGATGAGCTGAAATAACTTTAATGATCCACTGACTTTTTCTCTAGCACCATGATCAGGTCAACATTGACCAATACTATACGACTTTGACCAAATACCTGCAAAATTAATGACAACCCTGTAGCTTGGTAGTGCTAATTATCAAATGTGCAAATGTTGGCATGCCAACACATTAAACTAAAATGTTGAATATGCTAAACATCGTAACAGCATACCATGCATAGTGTGCTAAAGTATAGCTCCACAGAGCGACTAGCTTGGTTTTATACTTTTTCTTTTCTTTTTTTCTTCAGGCTTTATTCTTTTGTATAATTCACTTGTTGGTGATCTTTCTTTCTTTGTTTCTCAGCCGTATTTTTTCACTCCTGATTGTTGATATCATGAAATGTCCATTAAAAAAGAACTAATTTGTGTGATGCGTGCTACAAACAAGGCTGACTGCAGAAATACGTCATCAGATCAGTTGTCACCAGCTTCCGGTCAGCGATCTGATGCAAACGCGGAAGTCGCTGAAACTTGCATTCTATCGAGTGGCCAGCAGGGGGCGACGCTTCTGGTTGCAAAAAGAAGTCCATTGGAAATAATGGTAAAATGACCCTACTTCTTACCTGAATAATTATCTCAGTAAACACTTTCATAATGAGTTTATGGTCTCGATAGTTTGATGTCTTCTTCAATATAAATTTAGTAAATAATGGTCCCATTTCTTTTAAAATAGACCATAAAGCAGAATACGTTTCAGGGCGGGATTATCTATGATTGACAAGTCGTTACCATGGTGACCTGTCAATCAGGCGACTCGTACCCACGGCACTGTGTAAATTTAATCAGCGCCGTTGAAAAAGCTTATTAGGAGTTGGCTGTTCACTTTCTCTGGTGAGTACATTAAGTTTTAAGACAAAACTGTCAGCCCTGTTAAAATGACAGTTAACATGAATTACAGATAAGCAAGCTAGCTAGCTCCGCACACGGCCGTTAGCTCAACCGTCTCGTCCAAATATGGTCACGTCTGGTGCCACTGGCCACATCGGCCAAACTCGAGGCTTCAGAAACAGCAGTTCATAAACTACGTCCATTTCTTATATACAGTCTATGGTTGTTACATTATAAAAATCCTAAAAAGTGTCCGGAGTGACATAGTTACTTTACAGTAACTGTCACACATTTTAATGTCACCATAACTTGTAAATTATCAGTGTTTATATTTAGTGGGTTTATCAAAATTCATTACATTCACATGTATAAAATACTCCAATACCGTATTTAACAGTGATATCATTGTTCTCACGTAATATTAGTACAATATTCATGTAGGGAGTGTTTTTGCTTAGTGCAGTATCATCTTGGCTTTCATTAGCTGTTTTCTGGCACTCTCAGGCAGCAGAGAGTTGATCAGAGCTCGGTGGGACCATGCAGGTCGCAGTTCAGCGGCCACAACACGAGCCATAACTCAGCCTCTGCAGTGTCACAGGCAGCAGGCAGGCCCATCCATAACCAGCCTGAACACCAACACCTTCACACTGAACTCCCAACAAGCCTCCCCCAAACAACAGATGAAGATACTCTTGTTTGTCTCCTGGATACTGAGGATAATTTAACTTTCAGAGGCTAAAATAGACTCAATCTAAAACTCGAGTCTATGGTGAAAACTGCTGCGAAATTCAACAGATATTGCCTCTGCTGTTTACCCAACTGTGTCTGCTCTTTCCGATCAGATATGAAGTGCACAAAATCAGCTGTATTGTACTCTATATATATAGTGACCAGCTCTAGGAAGGACTCTCTAACAATTAAATCTTTCGTAAATCAGATTGCTTTCTCTTTGTGTTTGATTAGAGTTTAATAGAAATATGTTGCTGCTCACACATTTTTGTACAAAGCAGTAATGTGTCGTTCATATCGTATGAGAGGAGAAAGATTCCTGTGTGACTTGGATGTTGACGTGAACAGAAACTGATAATTATGGTAACTCCCATATGACATGAAGACGGCACAAGTGACGGTCCAATACCCTCTAGTAGACTTTTGTGGGATCGACCGCCCATGGGACTCGTTCTGTCCATACTACCCAGCATGCATTGTGTGGTTGCAAGATCAGTTGTTGGATCTGCCTGTAGCCTAACTGTAGGTTCACAGCTGTGTCAAGATTCATCTTTGAACAGTGTTTTGGAGTCTGCAGAAGAGGGCAAATGTGCTTCATCTTAAATCTTCATTTAAGTGGCCACATGGTGTGAAGACAGAGTGATGGAGCACCTGGAAAATTATTATTGAGTTTCCTTCCCCTGGAGATGATTTGACCCTTTCACCTTCCTGTTCAGCTGTCCATCATCCCCTCCTCAATTTCTCATTATAAACAGAGGCGAGCTTCAGTGCCAGATTTACAGGTTGTTTGACGCAGTACTGGTCCAGCCTTTGCTGCCTGTCTGTTGCTTGTCCAACTGTTGCTTATGTCCTGCCAGTCTGCTGATTCTTCTGTTTGTTTGCCTGATTCCACCTGTCTGACAGCTGAAGACTGTAATCTAAGTAAACCACCTTTCACCATCTGATGTGTCAAAATGATCTAGTATTCGAGTCATCCTTCTTGTTTGCCAGTTTCCCAAACTTTACCTACACTAAAATTAAAATCTAATGTCCCCAGCTAAAAGTTGGTCTATGCCCTCCCTGTTATAAATGCAGCATGCTGTTTGACAAATACTGCAGAGAAACTCATCCGAGGTAGTTATAATTCATGTTTTCCAAGGTTAAAACTCAAGGGAAATGAATAGAGAGTCGGGGAAACAGACGAATGTGTACCTGACGACAGTGAGCTGCAGTGAAAGTGTGCTACAGCCAAAAGGTGAGCAGCATAGCGTCTGATTAGGACGTGAATCTAAAATGTAATTAAAGAGTGAGCGGGCTTGTCTGTGACCTGATGACAGCACTAACTAACAGCACAATCAGTATTCCTACACCTTCCCACTGCACATAGGAGACAACGGTCCTCTAAAATGTAAATTAACCAAAAAATCCCAGTTATCACGCTCCTAGTCTACCTAATGAAATAGATTCATTTTAAAGAGGCTTCAGGTGGTTTTCTTTTCTTGTATTTCTAGTTCACACTCCCAACTCTCACTTTCACACCTCTTATTCATTATTCCCCCTGCCCTGCAGCCAGCAGCTCTGCAGTCTGTTTAATCTGTGATCCGATGTCATTCTGGGCTAATTGCAGCTGTAATGAATATGAATGGTTTTGTGAAACAACGGCTTACGTATCATTACTTCTACGGTTATGACTCTGTCCGCTTCATTCAGCCGGATCAGAGAGAACTCACTTGAATAGAAGGAAAGGGGTCAGACTGCAGTCTCATTTGATGAACCTTGATTTAGGGCCCTTTCACATCTTTAAGTCTGCACCAAGGTCCGAACCAAAGTTCATGTTTTGATTCATGTGGTTAGTTTTGGTTTGGTTTCACACTGCAATTACGCGAGCGCACTAAAGAACTTTACCTGACATATTTGTACGTCGCTGGGGGCTGCGTCCACCTAAACTTGACATTGATTGGTTTGTAAACAGTTCTGCTTTGACAAGAATGAATGAATGAGGAATAAACAGATGCAAATAGTTGCTATACTTCAGTTTCCCCAAATGAACGTCTTCGTTGTGCGGTAACATTATATCGAGAGGTTTCGCACCTCTAATTTTCGTTCGGATCAAACTGAAAAGTAAGTCTGAACAAGGTAGGTGAGAAAGCCATGCAAAAAGGTATACTTCACTTTTTTGTGTCATTGAATTTACAGCTTTTAGAGCAGTAGTTCACCGACTTGTCATCACACATCTGATGCCCTTGGTGTTACTTCCTTATGTCTGTAGAGCTGCTTAGAGCTGCTCAGGTTGGTTCAGGTTTGTTAATTAATTTACATTTTCATCCCAAGTTTGGTCATGTCCTCACACTTAAACGACAGAGTTGGTATATGGCCCGTGAGTCCCAAAGCAACATTTATGAACTCTGGAAAGTAAAGGTGGCAGGCATACAGGACCTTAAGAACATAACTGACATGGCGTTAAATACTTATGTTAGTAAGTAACTTGATGTAATGTTACACATACGTAATGCTATGTGAATATAAACAAGTCGGCGTTGACTTCTGGTTTTACACAGATTCTGTGTTTGTTTGACCCAGCCATCCTCCCTGACCGCGTCCCTTTACAGACATTCTCGTACTTCATACTGCTCCTGTCAAAAGGTAGTATAAAGTGCGAGAAAGTCTGTAAAGGGACACGAATACTTACTAACATAACTAATTCAAACCACAATCTTTTCCTAAACCTAACCAAGTAGTTTTGTTGCCTAAACATAATAAAAAATGATGCACTTAAGGTCCTGTATGCCTGCCACCTTTACTTTCCAGCGTTCACATATGTCATTTTGGGACTCACTCTGTCATTAAGGTATGGAGACATGTTGCCTGTAAACTGACTGGACAGATTTAATTCAGTAGGTAGTAATCCTGTCATAATTACTATCGCCACTTAAGGCCTAACAATAAATGTAAATATGGGTTGTAGAAGAAGAAGCTTGCACATACGACCAATACGGCCTGTTTTCTGGTGAGGTCTGGCTGGAACTGGAAAACCTCCAGTTAGCAGCTTGACCTCATTTTGATTTTGTCGACCAATCGGAGTCCAGTATGTTGACTTTTCCTGTGAGGACTCAATTTTTACATTATCCAATTAATACACTGTTAACCTAATGAAGAAACCTATAACACAGCAATTACTGCAACACCCAAGTAAATTAAATGATACCTTTTTAAATAACTGCCAATGAAACCGGCTGCTGAAAGTTACATTTAGTAACTATGACGAGTTTACAAGAAGCTCAGTTTGATTTAAAAGTGAACTTTCTGCAGACTAAAGCCTTCTTCTTGGAGCAACAGACTATGTTCTCATTACTGCTGTTAAAACAGTATCAAGCTGAGCTGCTTACGAGTCTCTTTGCCAGTTGTGCCAGATGTAGTGATGTAATGAAGTTAGTAAGCCTCACTGAAGTGATAATGACAGCATGACTGTGTTTTTAATTTTTAACCTTTAATTGCCCAGGTCTCTCTCTCAGTACAGATGTGACAGCAGCAGAATGAAACACAAAACATAATGTCACAATCAGATTCCTACAGTCAATCTACGCACGGTTACATTAAGAGAGGTTAAAGTTAAGTGAAGTCAGGACCTCGACAGAGAGAATCAGACTTCTCTGCACGTCTCTCTCGAGTTGTCAAATGATCCTTTTCAATTCTCTAAAGGACACAAATTTGAAGCCATTTTCACAGCAGGCTGCTTGTAGAAAAGGAGAACAGGAACACTGAGGAGCAGCAGAGTGACACTGATTAAGAGAGAAGTAATAAAGTTGTACGACATCAATCAGCCTGACCAAGCGTCAATACAGTTTTTCACAATTGCTAAAACAGTAAACCCTCTGAACCCAGTGCTCGATGGCCTAAACCCATTTGTCGAATCAGTCACTGTTTTGGCAAAACCTTAAACAGGTTCAGGTAGTTGCAAATCTCATCCACTCTTTTTGCAAAACTCTTTTTCTCACTCACTAAAACACATTTTGCACTGTGACGCACTTGTGTTGCAAAATGGTAAATACATGCAGCAAAAGTTAAACACAACTACAACACAGCTGTCATCGTTTACACACAACAACTCATAATTCTGCACACTTTCTTGTTTCTAATGATGTGATCAAACCAAGCTACAAGTAAGGGACAGGTTCTCTACTGTCATTCAGCCTTGGGGCCATATAACCCTGAACATCTTACTTTTCTGGGTGTTCGTTGGAATTTTGTGTTTGAGCGTGAGCAGCAGGATCATCAGCCGGCTGTACATCTTGTCTATGGGACAATGTCAGCTTTCACTGTGGTGTTCTGCTAAGCAAGTGATTCAATGTAAACCAGCAACCAGTGATTCATAAATGTTTACCTTCAACCCACAGCCCTTACTTCAAACCAACAGAAGAATTTTCTCTGCCTTGTGGTGGAAGGTCTATGACCGAAAGTCATTCACTAGAGAAAATCTCTTACGGGAAATGGAATAGGCCTGTGGTGAGAGCTGTTACAGTCGGGCTGCACCAGCACTTCTGAGGGTTTTCCTCCTTTGCTTGGCAAGGTTGAAGTCTCTTACTGTATTGACTTTGATTTTGCAGTTGCACAACATTTGAGTGTAATGTGCTTTTCATTTACAGTTTTTTTCAATTGCTAACCTGCATTCAGTAATTTACTTGTGAAAAAAAGAAGTTCCTGACATTTCAGTGCTGCAATACACTTTTTTACATATTTTTTACAATTGCTAACCTGCATTGGTCAAAACTCTTCACACAGTCATCGAAACAGAAGTGTATGTGGACCAAACTCTGAATAATTTTTCATTGCTTTCACACAAAATGCATTCAATGACCACTTTCTCCAAAATCCATGAACTCTTTTCCCATTACTACTTCACCACCTGCAAAACACTGTATATCTGCAGCACATTTTTTAACACACTGTGTCCAAAACTGTTAAAAATACGTTCAAAAAAATGTTTGCAAATTTCCTGCATTTTTGCTGTAGCTGGACAAATATATACAGAAAATCTTGCTTATATTTTAGCAGAATTGGTTCAAGGGGATGGTGCATCAATTACAGACTGTGGTCATCAGGTACCAGTGTTAACTATGTAAACAACCTATGTAAAAAAAAATGTATTGCAGGAAATTCTTTTTTTCACAAGTAAATTACTGAATGCATTTCTGATTCATTCTTGAAACATATACTATAGTACAGTCAATAAAGTGAAACAGTTACAGGTTTCTTCCATTTTTTCTCAGTCGCTTTGGTACATTTGCAAAACTATTTGTATTGGTAAACTATGGCTAAACTTTTGATGACAGTGACTGAAAATGCACAAGGCTGTACTTTTTCTGTATGGCATAGATCAACAGTACAGAGTTACAGTAAATATTGCAAGAGATTGGACAGGATTCACAGTTAGACTTTTACTGTGTGCACTGTGATTTGTTTTCAGAGCATGTCATTGTGATGCAGAAAATAAAAAAACAAGACTATTTTACAGCACTGCATAGCACAACGGAAATAATTACAAAATAAGAAATGGAAACATGAAAACACCCCCTCAGGTTGATGTTCCTGTCTATTGGGCCACAGATTCTTATTCACAGAACAACAGATCAGAACTTCATCAATTTACTGTAGGACACATTTACAAAACAAGCCTAATAGACATATGTAGGAAAATGCAGATTATGACGTGTTCAACCATTTTGCATGTAGTGACTTACGCAATGACATACAGTAAGCAATTGATAATGTAAGAAACAGCAGACAAATGTACATAATAATTTGCATAAATGTGTCAAAGCATGTGCAATTTGCAATTTCTGAAAAGACTGAGAAATTGCTTTTACATATGATGTGCACAAGTGATCAGATGATGTGAAGGTTGAACAAGTAGAATTTCAATTATGATCTGATCAAAGTGACTGAAAATAACTGGATTCTATAATGAAATATTTATTTATATGAAAATATCAGTCACATTTCAAGGATAAAAGTTCAACAAATGTCAAACGTATTGCTTCCTGTTGTTAGTGTTTTGTAGGTCAGAGTGCTTTCTGAGTGGTTATTGTTGCCAGTGTTTTGGCTGAACAAGTTTATTTTGAGGCTTATATGTAGTGTTTTGGTGGTTTGAGTGACTTTTGGAGGTGAGATTAACTGTTTGGCCAGGATGCATGTTGGTAATGCAGACTGTGTGAAGAGTTTTGAAAAAGTTGCTTCAGTTGTGACCGTTGCATCTGAAAGACACTGTATAGTTTTCTTTGTTCTTTGGGTTTACTGTATTTGAATATACAGATATCCATACAGTATTACTTGTAGTATTTACAGTATACTATATATTTACTGCACTAAGTTGTGATTAATATACTTTTTAAATTGGAAAATGTGTTTCCTCTACGCAAAAACAATTTTTCTGTAACTACATGCCCTGGACGCTGTGTTCTCAGTTTTTTGATGTAGTGTTTAAAGAATGCTCTGTAGTGTTTTACATATTGACTGGCTGTGTTGATGTTTTGAAAGCATTGTTTGATTTTGAGCGCAGATCACATGGTTTTGAGGTTGATTTTGCCAGAACAGTCAGGGGTTTTGTGAATGTAGTTGAAAGACTGGGTTTTGTGTTTAAAATTTTGAGAATATGGGTGAAGGTTTCAAGAAATGTGTCTTAGCAATTGTGAAAAACAGTAATATTGGGACACTGAGAGTCGATGCTCAGAATGAACGTATCTTGTTGCCAGAGGCAAAATATAATTTTGTGCCCCCCCAAACTCCCCTTACTTCCTTTTGTTTACAGGCTTTTGACTGAGGCATGTCTTATTTAGGTACAGTATTCCATATTTTGTTGTTTTTCAGATACGTTACAGCAAATATCTGTTTATCAACATGTAGAGGGGATCGTCTAGCAATATAAGAACCATCCTAATCGGACACTCTGAGCCCTAATAATTAAAAAATGATAGATAATAGAAAAACACAGATATTCAAACAGGAAGTCTAATGTCTAATCCAATTTCAACTCATTGTTTCAGCTCAATTTAAGAAGTTATAATGTTTGTTGAATCAAACTTCTATGTTTATCCAACAGAAAATTACTATTACTAGTTTCTGTCAATGGGTCATTTTTGATTTGTTTAAATAGACAAGCTTCAGAAATTAATCTGAGCCAACAGCTGTTTACTTTTAAAGTACTTCCAGTTGTGTTTCTTCCTCCTCTCCTCACACCACACTGCCTGATTACTGCAGCTCATGATGTTTGAATGTGGTTTATGTGAACTAAGTATATAAGTTCTAAAATGGAAGAACACAAGTTTAAGTTATCAGGAGTTTTGCTGAAGAAAGAAACTGCCTTGGTTTGTTGGCGAATAACTGAAAAGTTGTTTTTACAGTGTTAACAAAAGTGTAAATCATGCTCTTTATAGTGTTGTTGATTTTGACTCTGAGCAGGAGTTACAACCCTTTTGTCTGCACACCCCTGTTAAAAGTGTTTATTGTATTTGGGCATTTGTTTCTTAGTGAGATGGTTTGCCTTCTAAAAATGTTCCTCACAATGTCCCTGTTTAAGCAGCCAGAAAGGAAACTGACATGATGGTAGAAACACGTGTCAGCTGGTGAAGCATGGAAATGAAAAAATCATTTTGAACATATGTAATTTTTTGTGTTTTACAATACTTCCAACAATACAGAACTCCCCTCCAAAATGGACCCTGGCTAAGAAAGCACACTAATAAATAATTGCTGTGTATTGTTCGCACATTTTTCAGGCAAGCACAAAAGCTTCCTTTTATCAGGACTAATTAAAATATGTTTAATATTTAACAGCAGAAATATCTGGAGCACCAACGGCAGTGATCTGATATGCAGATGATTTTGTTCATCATGCGAAAGGTAAAACTTAAAAATATTCTGAATATGCAGTGAAGTCCTCGTAACAGAGTTTCAGAATGAAGTCGCATACAGTTTCAGGACAAAATTTCACACACAAAGGTGGCAGGACCAGCTTTATCAACAAAGGGGAATCAAAACAGGAACATTTTTACTGGAAGGGAGGCTACAGAGCTCAGAGCTACAGAACAGCGATGACAGGACATCAAGACAGGACACGCCTGGAGCTCAACTCTCGGGCTCAACTTTAAAAACTGAATCAGAGCTAAAGATGTGGACGCCATGTCACTGGAAATCCAAACATTTTAAACTCCTGTGGAAACATCCAACACCTTCAGAGGCTTTGCAGTGTTTCTGTTTTCAGTGTGAAATGCACATTTTTAGCTTTTACAACACTTACAAATGTTGATATAGGTATAATTTAATTGGAAGGTTCGAGTTATGTTCATATACAGCTAATTGGCACTCGCTAGTATGTTTTAGTAAACGTGACGCAGCGAGTAGTTTGACATCATATGTCAGCTATCGGCGTTCATATCCTGTGTCATGCTTTAAGGTAGCGTTTACTTTTTCAATATCAAACGAAGACCATCTTTTTCCCATCTTTAAACAAGTGTGACCAGTGTTACTTCCAAAATGTAATACATTATAGATTACTAGTTACTGTCATTTGAAAGCAATTAGTTATATTACAAAAGTACTGTTTGTGATTTGTAATGCTTTACACTACTTTTGCATTACTTTTGAGTTACTTTCACTGCTGATATAAGATGTGCTGCATAGGTGGGTCCCAGTGATGCACAGTTATATCCGCGGACATCATAAAAATTAAGCTTCTGATAAGTAGCGGGGGGTCGGTTGGGGTAGATGGGTGAAATAGGATGAATCCTGTCCCCATTAAGAAAAACGCTGTGTGCAGTTACGCACGAGGTACAGCAGCAGAACGTCACTGATTATTTGAATCTAACGACACTCTGACAGGATCAGTCAGGATGAACTGTCAGCAGCCTTTCTGATCATGAAAGTAATTCATTAAAGCACAAACACACATTGCCTATAGAAATCTATTTACGCATGATCCATCAGGGGAGCTACCGTCAATAGTTTGCTCATTGCCTCCAGTTTAAACCATCAGATTCCCACAACAGGAAATAACGTTACTCTTTTACTCATATTTGTTTGTTTTTCTGGTGCCGAAATGTTTCTCGGTATTGGTGAATTATAAAAAAAAACAAAAAAACTTTCGGGTTGAAATGAGTTTTTACGCTCATTACTGAGATTGTAAGGGGTATAATATTACTGATATTCTTTTTGTAATGCGTTTTATTACATTACATTTATTCATTTAGCTGACGCTTTTATCCAAATCGACTTACAATTGCTGTACATGTCAGAGGTCGCACGCCTCTGGAGCAACTAGGGGTTAGGTGTCTTGTTCAGGGACACAATGGTGGATGTGTCACAGTGGGGGATAGAGCCTGGGTCTCTCACACCAAAGGCATATTACTGCATTTCAGCAAAAAGCAACACATTACTGTAATTGCGTAACTTTTGTAGCGCCCATAACCTTAAAAAACCTTAAGAAATGTTTAACCTCAGCCAAATTTGTGAATTGATGCATGAGACAGGAGGTAAATCCTGGTCACTGATCCAACCAATCACTTTTCAGATTCAGATTAGTAGTAATCAACCAATAAATGATGATGTATAACTATAGATTAAGCTACCAGGCAATATATAAAGTACCTGTACACAGTAAAGCATCAATAATTATTATCCTGTGATATTATATTATTCTGAAATGGCGCTGATCTGCACTTTTACTTTATGGTACTTATAGCATATTTTGAAATCAATACTTATGTAGTTTTACCTAAGTGAGGTTTTGAATGCAGGACTTACTTAAGTATTTTTACACTGCGGTATTTATACTTTTATATTAGTTAAAGATCTGAGTACTCTTTGCACCATTGCTGATAGGAATAATGGACAAAACTATGATAAGTTGCTGGTCTATCTGGTCTGTCTGAGCAGTAAAGTTACAGATACAACACATATTCTCTTGACTGTGTTTCTTATGTTTGTCTTCAGTTAAAAGAATACCCTAGAGTTATTTCATATTCCGAGTTGTGATGTTTATGAATTACTGAGCTATAACCTGTTTGCAAGTTAATGAATGTTAATCAGTGATGGCTGGTGGCTCAACGTGTCTATCATGTCCTCGTGTTGCTGTCGCTCTCTTCTACTCTGATCCTTAAAGGAAACATTAGAGGTTTTATATTCTGTAAAGGAAAACAGTGACACAGAGAGATCAGGAGAGTAAAGTCAGAGAAGACAAAGGAATAATGAATGAATGAATGAATGAGAGAGAGAGTCACGCTGTAAAATGTTAATTAACATAACTCTCTGCTCAGTGATGTATGTGACATCCAAACCATCTTTATCCTGCAGTGCCAGAAATACCAAACAGTAATAAAGACGCTGAAGAATGCTGTATAGGCTACTTGACAGCTGACAGGTAATATATAATCCTAAATAATAGGTCACTCGAGTACGCTCTGGACCTGTGCTGAAGAAAGGCTAAAGGTGACACGTCTTATGTTAAATAACGATGTTTAGATGACTTATGTCACGTGACTTACATAATTCACTTATTTTATCCCAGGGGTCTTTATTCTCTTTCTTTGTCTAGGTTCAGGACCGAAGATGTCACAGCTTTCGCTGTCAGGGCCCCGAGGCTATGGAAAAACCTGCTGGAGGAAATAAGGCTCACAGAGTCACTGTCTTCTTTTAAGTCTCTTTTAAAAACGCTCTTTTATCGGACGGCAAATTCAGATTTTATGTGAGCTGCCCGTTTATCTTAAGGTTTTTATGTTAGTTATATTAAGCTATTTATTCTACTTTTATTCCTCTTATAGTTAATCTGTTTTACTTCATTGTGATTGCTTTTTCTTATTCTTATTTTGTATCATGTATTTTATCTTCCATTGTGGTATTTCATGTCCATTTCGGCCTGTGTATCTTTTGTGAAGCACTTTGTACTTTAGTTTGATAAGTGCTATATAAATAAAGTTATTAATATAATTATAATTATTATTATTATTGACATAGGTCACTGAATAGA
Organism: Micropterus dolomieu; assembly: GCF_021292245.1. Taxonomy (NCBI): domain Eukaryota; kingdom Metazoa; phylum Chordata; class Actinopteri; order Centrarchiformes; family Centrarchidae; genus Micropterus; species Micropterus dolomieu. The sequence continues at coordinate 28,587,295 of NC_060151.1, forward strand.
AACCTGACAGCCAGGCACACTTTTTTTCTGCGGCCATAATTTAGAATAACCTTGGTAGATGGAATTAAAAAGGCTTTTATTTCTATTACAATTATTTACTTTCTGACCGGGTCGTCTTCAAGGTGTCATAAAGCATGACATCAAGGGTGCATACAGAGGTCATGAGCTGGGAGTACTGTATCTTCATAACAGTCACCCACCATCATATCTTTTGAGTTTGTTCCAAAACTGCTGAATAAAACATTGAGGTAAGCAGGAAATCCACCATATTTTCTCCTGGTGGGCTTCCTGCGGAGTTCCTCACACACCAGCAGGGAGAGGGAGAGACACACGCCACAATCATAATCATTTTACAGCTCTGTTGCAATAAGAGGTTGATCTTGTTTGAAGGTCCTGCACTCCCACATGGGTGTTTTCAGTTATTCTAAGACCTGATCTCAGGTTGATGTTGGACAGAGCTCTGATGGGAACTGTGGCTGAACTCTCTCTGGCCTGTTATGTAGAGGGAAGAGCAGGAAAAAAATTTGGTGCAGGTTGTAGATGAGGCAGAAGGTATTTGGCTTTAAATCTTTATTAGCTGATAATTAAACAGCAGCAGATGGAGGATATACTGTTATCTTTTTACTTCAGAGTCGCAACAGAACCTTTTCTATTTTGATTCAGCAACAGTAACCATATGAAGTATATGTTAGTGCACGTGATTGTACCTAAATCAATTTACTTATAGACCTTTTTATACAGCCTGTTCAAGGCGGGAATGTTGTGCCGTTTTTCCGGCTTGCTATTCTGTTTAAAAGGTACAAACATGGGGGGACATTGTTTTTCAACCATTAAGTCGGCAGCGGAGAGAGTAACAGAGCCGAATCAACGTGATTGATTCGAATCAACGTGATTGATTCAGCATGGGCGTCATGTTTTGATGACGTGTTATGTGTGTGATCCACCACAGGGGAACAGCAGTTAGCAGCTAACTCAGAGAATAAGAGGAACAAACACGCTGCTCGCACAAATCCATCATTGGTCACACCATGTTATATACGATGCACAGCAACTTTCTTGCATTTGCAGAGTGTCATAAATGTGCACGAGTAGCTAAAGGACCTCAACACTAAGTTCACCCGCCTTTATTATTATTATTTGGAAAGAACTGTGGCTGCACAACGCGTTATACGTCACACAAGATACTGACACACCTCTTTTGCTTCCAGAACGCTAGCATGCATCTAAAATCATTGTTTGGTTTAGTGTAAAAAAGGAAAGCCGGAGTAATGATGGGTTTTTACTGCAGTTTTGTGGGATCTCTTTTTAAAAAGGGCTAATAAGGATCAGGACTGGAGAATAAATCAGGCATAGTCTCTATCAACCACGTAGATCTGAGAAGAGGTCACAATGACTTGTTTTTATTTTATTTTTTTAAAGGTACTTTATTGTCACATACACATGTTGCAAAATTCATACTCTACATTTAACCCATCCCTCAAGGGAGCAGTGGGCAGCCGCTGTGCAGCGCCCAGGGACCAACTCCAGATCTATATCAGTGTCTGGTAAATGGCATTGACTGAAAAATCGAACATTTGGGTTTTTTTGATGATGGTGGGAGAAACCGGAGCACCCGGAGGAAACCCACGCAGACACGGGGAGAACATGCTACACTGTACTATCCACTGGACCACAGTGCCGCAAGAACTTGCATTACACATAACCTCGACCTGAAGTCTAGGTTTGGATGGAGATAAAAAGATTTTTTTGAGTCTAGAGCCAAAGGTCATTTATTTATGTATTAGGTCCTCTGTGTGTTCTCACGCCACATGCACCTACGAGCCTCTGCAATCATGTCATTGCAGCTGCCTTGGCTCGTTGTTGAGAATTGGCTCGTTGGTCTGCCATTCACCTCCTCCGCCGAAAACACACCGGTCTCTAGATAACAGCGGTATTTTTAAAGACCAGAAGAACATGCTAAAATGACTTCACAGCCCTGCGCTGTTTCTGGGGGGTTGGTTCATCATCCAAAGAGCCGGATGTGATCAAATACTCGATACACAAGTCTTGTTAGTTTGAAACACCAGTATTTGCCTTAAAAACTCTAAACTGGTCAGAACACACACTGCCTTAATTTATCTGTCCCACACACACACACACACATACACACACACAGAGTTTTTTAAACCCTTTATCTCTCTATGTCTCGCTAAGCTGTTTATTTACTCTCATACACGGCCAAAACATGTCTCAACACACACACACACACACACACACACACACAGAAAATCTGCGATGAATGTTTGGCTTTATCCTCTCAGATGGACAAAATAACAGAAACAGAGTGTGGCCATCACTAAGGGTTTCTAGACTTCTCAGCCAGACCGTCACATGTGTATTAATCCAGTCCCAAACAAATGCACGACTTCCTCCTGTTTGAGTAACGTTTAATAAAAACTACAGAGACCAACTGTTTTAGGAAAACGGAGAATTTGGATAATGGATTATATTATTTTTTTTAAACTCTACATTTGTGAGGTGTTTTTAAAGATGTACATCTCCAATAGGAACCAATGAGCGTGGAGCAGAGAAGCACAAACAGGAAGTCAGAAGGTTTGATGGACTGATTACGTAACACATTGTTGGTTTGGGTCTTTCAATGAGAAAAATATTAAATATCAAATATCCTTCAATAACACTTAAGGTAGTGACAACTAACAAATATTGCAAATTATTATATTGATTAAGCGATTCATTGTTTAGTCTGTAAAATGTAAGAAAGTAGTGAAAAACCAAACCACCAACTGTTTCCCAAAGTCAAAGGTGACATCTTGAAATGGGCAGTTTTGTTGGATTAACAGTCCAAAACCAAAACATATTCTGTTTATTATAATGTGAGACACAGAACAGCAGCAAATCATTATATTTGATGAGCTGGAACCAGAGAATCTTTTGTATTTCTGCTTGAAAAATTACGATTATCAAAATAGCTGCCATTAAATCGGTCAGTATACTATTCCATTAATCTTTTTACGCTCTAATAAGAAGTCAGCACTTTCTATCTCTGAGAGTCTAATTCTCCACTACACACACTCTTCAGAGAGCCTTAAACGCATCAGAACAATAAACCTCCGGAAAATGTTGAGCACAAACCAACCAACAGTTTGGCTGAAACACAAACTGAAACTATTTTACGCACAGAGATTTGTCTTTTGTGCATGCTAAAGATGACCCCTTAACTTCATTTCTTCAGGAGGGCCAATTCACGGAACCATTAGTTCATCTCTGATTTAAAAGTATATAAACTAAACTTCTGATAACAAGAGAAACAACTGCTGACAGACAAGATGCCGAATTATTGAAAGTATATCACGTATCACATGTTTGGAGCCAAAACTGGTCCTAAACGCGTCCAGGAAACGAATTTCTCGGTAGCCTACCGACCCCTGGACTGATGTGCCCACCTGCCTCGTGGATGTTCTCCTCGCAGGAGTACCAGATGCCGGTGTGGAAGCGGCGGAAGAGGAAGCGGTCGTCCCCGGTCTCCCAGCTGTAGTGCACCTTGTTCTGGTCCGTCTCGTTGACGCCGTAGTCGATGCAGTTGTGGCGTCGCTGCTTGCTGCAGTTGGGCTTGGGGACGCGCTGTGTGCCCTCGCACCAGTACGTGGTGATGAAGGCGGTGGTGGAGAAGAACAGGGCCACCAGGTTCAGACCCACCGACAACAGCGCGCGACATTTCCGCGTCGTCTTCATTATCTCAATGCGAGCGGCCACGTCCCCGCAGGCTCGGGCAAGTAAGTTCATCCAAGAAGGAAGAAGCAGGAGGCGGTCAGAGGAGGAGGAGAGGCATGGTGCGGCACAGACGCACAGAGAAATTACGCGCGTCTCGCTGCCTCTTTCTCTTCTCTTTGTGCGAGTTTGTCCTCAGAGGGAAGAGAAGTGACAGGTGGTCCGGACTCTCCGAGAGAAGAGAGAAGACCGTAAATCATGAATATCCTCTTCCATCTACTTCAGCATCATATCTGACACCTTCCAGCCTCAAGGACAGAAGACCGTTCACTGTCAGAGACGCTCACTGAAGAAACGTGACCGGAGTCTCTCTCTCTCTCTCTCTCTCTCTCTCTCTATCTCTCTCTCTCCTTGTGCGTCATCACCGTGACCGGACTCTTCTTATTAAAAAGAAAAAAAACTATAAAGTTGCCTATAAGGAGCTACAACAACTCTCTATTTTTATCATTATCGCTGTCGAATCATCAATTGATCATTTGAATGTCAGAAAATACTAATAAGAGCCTGATGAAGATGATTCCAGTCAAAAACCTAAAGATACTCAGACTAATGTCATATATGACAAACAAAAGCAGCAAATGTTCCTTTATGAGAAGCTGGAACAAATGAATCTGTAACATTTTTACATGAAAAATTATTAAAAAGAAGATTTTAAAGAAATTTATATTGATCAACTACTCAACTAATTGCCTAATCCTTTAAGCTCTGCCCATTTTAATGTTAGAAAATTCTTCAAAGCATATGTATGTACCCCTGAATCAGCAACTAACCTCACTGTGACAGACTATATTCACCAGTTTTCTTGGGAAAATTATAAAAATGTTCATCTCAGTGTTAAAAATCTCTGGCTGCTGTTTGTCCTCCTCTAGTAGGCTATCACACGTGATTGTGTTTTTAGCTGCATTTTAATTAAACATCAAGAAGAGTGTCTGGTTTATTAGACTAAATTCAAACCAGCGTTATCAAACAGATACGATAAATGCCAGCAAAAAGGTTTTTCACTGCCTGGCACATTTATAAACCCTTTATAAAGAGTGCTTTATGTAGTGGTACCAAAAACCCTCCATATAATTCCTGTTCTTCATTTACCCACAGCCCAGCTTTCAGTCATATCTGTAAAGATCTTTTTTTCTGCTAACCAACTATCGAGACACTGACTAAATCACTTTGGTGGAGGAAAAAGCAAATATTAATCTCCTCAGCTGTCATCTGTTAATGTTTATAGCGTTAAGGTCTATTTCAGTTCACACTGCTTTTACAAAACGTCTTCAACACAACATGGAGGGGTTGGTTTTCTTTCTATTTGGCACATTGGATACATTATGCACAATAGAGGAGTTGTTTTGCCTCTACTGGACACTAGCATGTAGCAGGATCTACTCTGGTTTTATGAATGTTTAATAAACAGGAGTAGTCCAACCTACAGGGACAATAGGTTTGTGCTCAAATACACCAATCAAAAGGGGAAACCCCCGTTCACCATGACATACCTGTATATCTTGGAGGACACTTCTCTATTGTTTGTTTTTCCAGGTGTGACGTGCTCAATGAATGTATAGAAATCGGCCAGCCCTCTTATAGATCAGCCAAGGCATGAAAATCACCAGCGACAAGGCCGAGCCGCCCACCGCACAGATCCATCACCTCTCACTTTATGGCTCCCACCTCCAGATCAATGTAGCCTGTGTGTGTGTGTGTGTGTGTGTGTGTGTGTGTGTGTGATGTATGTTAACTCAGTCTGATTCAGAGTAATTCAAGAGAGTCAATAAACAGAGCAGAAAACGATGTGTTGATAAATGTGTGATAATGCTGTTGGATTTATCTGCAGTCAAACTCTGAACTCTTCAGGATATATTTTACTGGATCAGATATTTTTGGAGCATTTTAGTCTTTTTCACAGGCAATTTACTGACGTATGCAGTAGGCACTTTATCTTACTTGTTTAAAGGTAAAGGTACACGTCATCTCTGAGCACCAGGGACAACGATGGAAATACTGGAAATTAATTATTCTATCCCTATGGTCTTGCTGTTTGCATCTGCCTGTACCCCTGCCTTTTTGTGCATATCATTGCGTTTCTGATTTTTTTTCTCCAGCTGCCTGACTTTCTGGATTGTTATTGTTTCTTTTGTCAGTCAACTTTTTACCTTTAGGATTACCTTGTTTTGCTGGACACTAGTTTGGGATGCTATGTTTAATCCGTACATTTTTGTACCCTATGTTTTGTTGTGAATAAATTAGTTAAATTCATCCAGCCGTGTCAAGTGTCTGCACTTGGGTCCTAAAACCTGTTCGCAAGGGCGTCCCTTTGTGTTGAAAAGTGGTGGGGACATAAAGGCTCACATTAGGGACAAGTGTGTCACGAGACTTGACGATGGTCAGAAACAAGATGAGAATATTTTTAACACTATTTTGAAGAAATATGAAATGCAGCTGCTTGGTTTTTTTTTTTAGCTTAACCTTAAAGCTGTGGTAGGCAATTTTATGTTTTTGGAAATTCTTTACATCCTAACAGTAATCAATGTATCAAACAAGCACGGCCAATCATTTCATTCGGACGTTCACGCGTTCAGAATCTACATGTCTGTTGCTAACTTTATGTTACTCACCCCAGCTTTAACCAAGAGCTGTAAGTGTCTTAACGTAACTACAGTATGAAAAAGATGAATCGTGCTTTAGTTGATCAAGTAGAAAATAAACTACATTTTTTAACTTAGAGCGATTACTTTTTTTTTACGACTTCAAGATTTCTTTGCTTGTTTACTTCAAATGTACTTGTTCTTGTTTTTGATTGTATTTATCTTCACTTTTAGTTCACAGGTGGATCAATTATTTTATGCATATGACACTTGTAACAGAGATGTAGTGTGTGTATGGTTTGGCATTATGTGTATGTTCTTGTTGATTGATCATTTGGATTGTTTAATATTTTATCATTGTTATTTATGCATTTAGTTTTTTTAGTTTGTTTAAATGTCGGTTAAGTTCCATGTTATTGTGTATGTGAGGATTTTTAAAAATGAGACCCAAATTAAATTAGAAATAAATAAAATAAACTGTTATCAACATTTCAAGACCTTCATTATGTTCATTAAAAAATAACGTATGAGTGAAATATTCTTGTGTTTAACGCATGTGTTTTCTCACTTCACTACACTATTCTTTGCATCATGGTGTACTTTTGACACGGCCTAAATTTTGTATGTAATGTAAAGTGGTAAATGTTTCCAATTAGAACACAAACTGAACAAAAGATCAAATATGTGTTGATTTCAACAAACACTAAGAATAAAAATATTTTGGTTTGTTTATACTTTTATGCCAGCGTTTTATTTCTTAGATTTTGAACTCCCGAAATAAAGCTGTGAATCACTTTGCCTGTTGAGGATTTAATCCCCTTTCTGGCTTGAAAACACACATAAATATACACACACCTGCGCACACACACACACACGCACATATATTTGTTGCTGTGTTGTTGGATAGATGCCCCTGACAAGATTTCCCACTGGATATATGGGACCATCTGTGGGTTCGCCCCAGCTTTGTTTGCCGTCTGAATTAAATCCCAGCACCAGCCAGTAGATCACGACGTCCAAGTTAACACACGAAACACCGCCGGCAACAACAACAACAACAACACACAACTCTGACTGCTGCAACACACCACTGCTAACTTCTCTTCATTACATTTACTCATTTAGCTGACGCTTTTATCCAAATTGACTTACAATTGCTGTATACATCAGTGGTCGAGCGCCTCTGGAGCAACGAGGGGTTAAATGTCTTGCTCAGGGACACAATGGTGGATGGGTCACAGCGGGGGGTCTCTTACACCAAAGGCGTATCCTTATCCATTGCCCCATCGCCACCAGTGCGTATGCGGATTTTAAATGTCAGGAACAAAAAACTTCAGGCACTTTTTCATTGAGTATGATTTTGTTTCACATCGTGCAGAATATTTTTCTGGGGGAAGGATTTATTTAAACATGTTCCAGGTCCTTTGTCAGTTTTCTGCCTTCTGCAGGCCTCAGATAATGTTTATGTAAAGGGGACAATCTGGCAGGGAGCAATTGAAAACCCAGAACCCAGGAGCGTTCTTCAGGGCCAAAGCCCACCAGGGACTGAAAACCTGTGCCTCCATTTGATGAAGTGGCGGGCAGTGCAAGCTCGGTAGGGGGAGGAAGGCTGAAGTGAACTTTTAAGTTTAGAGACATGGAATGTGGGATGAATCCTCAGTTACCGGGGCAAGCGAAGGCGGACGGCCACAGGATTAATTACCCTGGAGATGGGGAATGGACCCACTTCAAACAGACAGAGTGACAATGAGACCTCCACTGAAGGTGGTACCTGGCGACCAGTCTATGTGTGGGTTATGTCTTCTTAGCGAAGGGTACCCCAGTATGAAAAGAGTTGCCGTGGTGCATGGATGAAAGACGACTTGGAAAAGTTTGAAGCTTTCTCAACTCTGCAGCCAGACAAGAACTTTTACGTTGGATGATTGTGCAAAATAAATGTGATTGGCTAATTAATAATAAAATCTACTGTACAAGACTGAAGTTATGGAAAATAAACTGTGGCCTTAATTTCATCTACAACAAACAAAACAGTCATTAAAGCACTTTTTCAATGACAAAAAGAGACAAAAACTAAATACGTAACCTTTGAAGATAAAATACATGACAAAATGTAGTAAAATTAATGAGTTACTGTTTTAATGCAGTCAACCTGCATGTAATGAATGATCCTCCTAGTGTTGAAATTTAAATAGTACTCCGACACACTTTGTCAAAAGTGATGAGGATGTCTTTTAGCAGACCGGTATAACAGAATTACATCCAAGTTGGACGACTGTGCATCTCACAATTTACACAGTGTTCACCGCCGATGCAGGCTGTTTTCCTTTGTGTGGAGAGGTGGAAAGTGAGGGTCTGGAGGTTGGGGTGGTGGATTTGTATAGCTCATCTGATGTTTTTAATAAATTATAATCGTTCCCAAACTTTAACTTAATTATTTGGTTGCCTAACCCTAAGAGAGAGAGAGAGAGAGAGAGATTGAATTAATTTCCTCCAGCTGTTCCTCAGTGTGTACTGTGGGCTGTTATAGGACTCTACAGATCCTATTAAGAATCAGTTTTAACACACACACACACACACACACACACTCATCAGAGGGGAAAATTACTTCACTCTCCAGATTAAACACACACACATACACACACAGTCTCTCCAATTAAAGTTGACATTTTTATCAAACATAATCACACATCGTGTTAAAGACACATTCCATGTTTTAACACAGTTTGTTATTAACGTTACAATTTTGACCAATAAAGGCAAAAAAAATTCCTGAGGCCAAACTTGGCGTTAAATAAATATATAGTGTAATAAGAATGGCTATTTGTCCATGATACTCCATGATTATCAAACTTCTGCATGATCATTGTTGGCATTTTAACATGTCAAGAAAAAAAGAAATTCTGTTTTTCTGACGGTCAGAAAGAGCTGCAGACGATAGATCAATAGATCACACCTCACCACAGTCTGAAGTACATCTCATAGAAAGTGTAATTTACATGTGATGACAGTTTTATCAATTATCCCTTGGCCATAGAAAATATAGGTTTCTAATTGGCTGGCTTGTGTCTTAAAATCATACGGACCCTCCCACAGGCAGTGGTCGAAGAAGTTTTAAAGGTATAACATATAAATTCACCACATCTGGATATGCATATTTTTCACAGGACAGGAAGGGTATGAAAATGTGTAATCTGAAAAGTAACTAGTAACTACAGCTGTCAGACCAACGTAGTGGAGTAAAAAGTACTACATTTGTCATTGCCTCTGCACTGTCCGGTCCCATCCCCACCAACAAGCTGGCCTTACAGCAAACATTCATCCAACTTAACTTTCTTTTTGTGTGGATTTAAAAATATATATTTTAAACCGAAGGATGAAAATGTTCCTTTAAGGGTTGAGAAAATGATCTTGCTTCTTAATCTAAATAAACTATTACTATGATTTTATAAAATATGATGCATTGCTGTAGATTAAACTACTCAACAGTATATACAGCAGTTAAAATTAACAAAACCCTACATCTACAGCAGTAAAATGCAGCAAGAATATTAATCCTGTTGCATGGTTGTTCCTCTTAACCTCCCCCATGTGTGTTTGCCACATAACTCATGTGAAATAAATTACATAATAAATGATTGATCTATCTTTATTCCAAAAACATAATAGTAAAACACTGACATAGAACATCTACCACATTTTCTGTACTTTTACTTTTGGTACTTTAAGTGCATTTTGAGATAATACCACTACATACTTTTACTTAAAGGTTCAGTGTGCAATATTTATGAAGATCTTTTGACAGAAATGCAATATTGTATTACCTTAGAGTCGTTTCTATCTACATACACCGCGGGTCCTCCCCCATGGACGTCGCCATATTGCGCCCGTCATCAGAATCAGAAGGAGCTTTAAGTAGTGTTTTACACATACAAGGACAAACTGCTCTACAGAGCACGTTTCGTCTCTACACTGAATATTTACAAAGAAGAACAACAACAACAACATCAACAAGTAGCATTAGAAGTAGTAGTAGACTGGTTTATTAGAAGTAATAAAAGAAGTGAAATTTTTATGAATGGAGGGCCGCACGTTTTAGTTAGCACAAGAGCCGACAAAGCGTGTTGCTTGCAAACGTATGAGCAGTGACTGATGGTCCATTCATGTGGTGTCGGAAAAATCTGATTCTTTTTTTCTTTCTTAAATTTTTATTGCGAAAAGAGAAATAAAGTGTACATGGGATGTAAAGAAGTCACGTGTAGCATATACATATTTTGCAATTTGTAATGTGGTTATAGGGGTTAGTTTGCTGTCCATGTAGAGTGAACTAGATGTCTGCGTGTTGTTTATATGCTCTGATATATGCTAGACTAGAATGCAGGACTTTTACTTACAATGCAGTATTTTCTCAGTGTGATGTACAGTATTTTCTTAAGTAAAGGATCTGAATACTTCTGATGAAACCATAGCATTGAATAATCCCACTCAATGAATATTGTCAGAGCAAGAATTTACCTCAAAACTGCCTTTTCCTTCCATGTCCACAACTCTTACTGTGAGAAATGTGCATTCTGTGTTTCGGACAGACAGACAGAAGGGCAGGCAGCAGGTGAGGGTTTGGATGGAGGTGAATGGGCCTCATGGGGAAAATGCGGCCCGTCAAAACAGACGTCTTCACCACAGATTAACGCCTCCAACAGGAAGTGATCAACATCTGGACTCCCTGCTGGAGGTGTCAGAGGTGAAGAAACACACTCACTATTTCTGACTCTGGTGTCACATTGATACTTGTCACACACACACACACACACACACACACACACACACACGGGCTTCTGCAGGGAAACACACTACCAGCCGTTACCCACCGAGCTGATATTTGTGTGCTGTCAGCGGCTCAGAGCGACCTTGGCTGAAATTGGCTGCAGCCTGTGAACTGAAGTTGATGTTGTGTTTAATCAAAGTCAGCGGTTCAGCTCCGTGACTCAGTATGACTGACACCAGGTTTCATGACACGACACTGTGAGGCTACAAACCCTGAATAAAAGACTTCATTTACATAAATTGTTTTCTGCTCTCTCAAATAAAATAAAAAAAACCTGCACAGTTTGGAATTACTGATATAAGTAGTTACATTATCAGCTGCTTAGGTTTATCTGTGATCTGTTCGATGTACTGATCGAAATAGTCCCGCTGGATTATATAAGACCCTTGACTTTAAAATAAAGCAATGTGTACAAAAGACTGATTTTTAGCCTGAAAAGGAAATAATCTAGTATTTAAAAGAAAAGCAAAGATCAGTTAAAAGTCACAAGAAATAAAACAATATTGTTTATCAGTATTTGGTGTAAACTGTGGACCGTGTACACTGATACTGATACCAAATATTTATAACATAACCAATCCATTTCAGCATACACTTAAAGATTCAGTGTGTAATATTTAGGAGGATCTATTGACAGACATCAATGTAATATACATCACTATGTTTTCTGTGGTTTATAAAGACCTGACATAATGAACTGTTATGATTTTATTACCTTAGAATGAGACATTTTGCAGTCTCTTCTTACAGCAGCCCAAATGGACAAGCGTCACTACGTTGAATACGTACAAACAATAAGTATTAGTAGTATTAGTAGTATTAGTAGTATTAGTGGTCTGTTTTGTTAGAATCAATCATCCATCCATCCATCCATCGTCAACCCTCACACGCTCACACTCACACTTACACCTAAGGACAATTTAGGGTCACCAATCAATCTTGCCTGCATGTCTTTGGATGGTGGGAGGAAGCCGGAGCACCCGGAGAGAACCCACGCGGACACGGGGAGAACATGCAAACTCCACACAGAAAGGCCGGGGCAACCGGGGTTTGAACCCACGACCTTCTTTCTGTGAGGCGACAGCGCTATTAATCAATCAATCAAAATTTATTTGTAGAGCACATCCAAAGTGGACACAAAGTGCTGTACAGAAAAACAATAAATAAATGAATACACAAAAGTTTATCATTTTTATTTGGTAATAATGCAGTAATAGATGTTGCTAATAATAAACGCTCACGTGTTTCTCTCTTTCTATTCAGGTCTGCGGCTATAAAAGTTAATGAGTTGTCAATAAATAGAATTTGGATCAGTCAAAATCTCCTACAACTTGACAAAAGTTAATTTAATTAAAGGCTTATAACTGATTAGGAGGATTAGTAAAGCGAAGCATTATTATATTATCCTGGGGTTTCAGCAGAGCTTGTGTCCCATGATAAACTGAAGATGTAGTTTTTTGACTTTCTTATTATCATTTTCTGCTGGCACACATTTCTGTAACATGTGTTTGCAGGGTTGTGTCACCCAGGATCTCCCAGGATGTTGTTAGCTCTGCGAGTGTGCCGGGTCCTGAAGGTGTCCTCCAGAGAGGGCAGGGTGAGTACAATGATTTTTCCACAGTCTTTACTTTCTGAAGACTTTTGCGGTCTGCCTCTGTACAATTCACATACAGTTAGACAGTATGTTAAACGGTATGGTAAAATGTTCTGAGCGGTGTGTTCTTTTTCAGTCTCTGTAAGAAGTAGAGCCGCTGTTGAGCCTTTATAACCAGGCCAGGAGAGTTGATTTTACAATTTCTGCACAAACTGTCAGGAACCGTCTCAGGGAAGCTCATCTGCATGCTCGTTGTCCTCATTGGAGTCTCGACCCGACTGCAACTTCACACAGCCGTTAAAGAGGACTCCACAGGCTACAATCAACAACCTGATCAACTATATGCGAAGGAGATGTGTTGCTGTACATGCATGAGTGGCACAAGACATGTCATGGACATCGGACAGGTATTTGAGATATACTGTAAGTTTTGAATGCAACAACAGTGTTTCCATCCTTTCTCCTCACAGGAAAGGTTTTTAAAACCATTCAAATTCTCTGTCCTCTTCAGTTTATATACAATTTAACACATTTACAGCTCAGTGTTTATCTGTAGAAACACGATAAACGGACTGTCAGCTGTGATTAGTGACAATTTGATTCCCTCCCGTCTACCTAAAGTCAAACCTGTTTTATTAAAGTCGCCCATCCTGAAACAAGAAAATGACCCATATTCCTGATAAATTCATATTATCCTGTGCTTTCAATGTGCCGTTAAGTCAATAAAGCAGCAGAGGAAGTGTCTCTTTATCACCTCACAGATGTCTGAACTCTCAGGTCAGAAACTTCTTAAGATTTATTAATAAAGATCGATGGTGTGAGAAAACAAACAACAGGCCGTTTAGTTCAGTAAATGTCTGAAGCTGATCCAGGCTCAGGCTTCAACAGTCCCATAATATCTTGCGTAATGAATAAAAAAAGTAATTTCCCTCATCCATTCTGCCTGTTTGAACTTGTGTTTAATTAAATCCAGAGTCTCACTCAGACAGAGGCACTGCTGATTGTTTTGGGTACATTGCAGATAAATAAGTGTTGCTGGTCTATTTCCACCACTCACTGTCTGCAGCCACACAAAGGTGGAGAGTTTCTCATTTTACATTTGAAAATACTGTATTTTACTGAGTTAGAATTACAATCTCTATAGGATAAAATGCAACTGTTTGGCATCTTTCTTTCTTCACTTCTTCTTTAATTCATCCTCCTTCTTTCGTTCGTTGTTATGTTGATCTGAAAACTTCAAAATCCTCAAAACTGGAGGTTTTTACTAACAATATAACTATAGTCTTGCAATAACTGTGAGTTTAAATCTGGACCAGATGCAAAATGTCCCCTGTGACTCATCTTTAGATTATTAGTACTCAACATTATTAGCAAAACATTACAATCATTAAATTATTAAAAAGAAAAGCAGCAAATTGTCACATGTATGTAGAACCATCTAATATTTTTTATGAGAACCTTACACCATCAAAATAGTTGCCAATCAATTCTCTGTCAATTGACTAATTGAGTAATTGCTCTATATAATAATTGTTAAATAGTTTAATTTATGACAAAACATCATGTTTTATAAGCTCTTCATAGGTTTATGTATAAAAAAATATATTAATGTGTAAACTAAGTAGAGTCAAAAGTACAAAATATCCCTCTTGGATGTAGTACAGCAAAGTATAAATTTGCATAAAAAAAGAGAGCCAGAGTCTAAATTAAGTTCATGGGCTTTATTTTACCCCCAAGAAAGTTCCTACTCGGGAGGGTTGTACTTTCCAAAAGTATCCAGAACTTGAACATTTCTAATTAGTAGACTAGATGCTACTCACAGAAGTTTTCAACCTCCATTTTTAAATGTCTGCAGCCGTCCTCAGCATATAGTAAATGAGTTAGTAAAGGAGTTTGTTGTGCTTGACATATATAAAGAAGAAGTTATGGAGAAGAAATCAAACAACAGCCGGACCAGTGATGAAGTCTAAGCCTGTGCAAACTCCACTGTTCCGTGTTCGGGCATGGTACAAGGCAACCGGGCCTACAGTGAGTACGCCCTAAGAACATGCGTCAGCAGAATCATTTGTCTGACACACAACAATGGGCAGAAGGAGCCTTTTAGTTCCTCGAAAAGTAGTTCCTGGGTCTAAAAGTTCCAGTGGAAATGCGGCTGTAGTTGATAATGATGAGTTAGAGGAGACCAGACTGGTCAGACAGGAGGTAGCAGGCTTCCCCTCCTCCCTGGATCAACTAACCACTTATTCTAGCTGCTGACTTGATTATTAGCCATTAAAAGCTGCAAACAACACTCTCACTCCCAAAAGAGTGCAGCTCTAGCTCTGTCTTTGCAGTCACACCTGAATCAGTCTGTGATTGAGTCTGTGTCTCAATGACAAAGTCTTCTTGAGTATTAGTACTTAAGAGTTCATTCACTGCTAATAGTGCTTTACTTAACTTACTTTAGTTTAAATACTCTAAATCCATCTTCACTATTGTTGGTCGCCTTGTTGGGCATGATGCCGCCTCTCACTCTCAGCAGCCATCACAATAAATAAATAAATAAATAAATAAGTAATATGAACTGCAGTTTGCAGTGAAAATAACCTGCAAATCAATTCCACGCTCAGCAGTTTCCTCCTGGTTGTGTTTTTCCAATTAAGTGTCTGGATGGGTGCATGCAGGGGGGAGGTGTCTGAGAAGAGGTAAGTTGTTTATTTTGGCCATAAATGACATTTATGCAAATTCCCTCAGGATGGATTGCTGACAGAGGTGTGTGGCGTGTCGATGCAGACGTTTTTACAATCAGTTCGCTCCTCTGGACCTCTGGAGAGAGGTTGGATTAAGTGACGGAGCAGCTGCTGTGCCAAGTCTCAAACTACATGACACCAGAAGCTGAATGAACCACATGATGTTCAAGTTAGAGACTGACGAAATATCTAAGTTCTAAAGTCTTCTGAAACCTTTCTGCATTATCCGGTCTGGTTAAGCATAAGCATATAAACTGCAGCCAGTAAATTTCAGGTGCAGAGTTTGGTCTGACTGTTAACAGTACTTGCAGCAGAAAAGTTAAGCACTAGTTTGTACCACATGTCAACAAAAAGTACCACATCTCAATTAAAAAGCATTTCTACCCGTCCATGCTGAAGAACAAGGTGAAGTCACAGCCTCCCTTTAGCTTCCTCTCCAACAACTCTGCCTCTGTTGTCTCCACACAGTTGTTACAACGCTGGCTGAAGAGAAGCAACATGACGAAAGAAACAAAGTTGTGTAAACCGGGTTTAACTTTATTAAGCATAAACAAAGTGGTGTATCAGAGCTGCAGAGTCTGCTGGCTGAATAAGGAATGTGGAGTAAGGACCTTTCGTAGGTAGATCAGGTGCCACGTATTGGTCAAAACACAATGAATTGTATAGTTGTGGATAAGGGCCACGCTGGCAACTTTCTTTGTCTGTGTGTGAAGTTTGTGGCTCCCCCACTAAACCCTCCCCAACCAGGTGAGGCTCTGTTAGTAATATTACAAGAGTACGGTCTAGACTTGCTCTATTAAAAGTGCAATTAGATAACTTCTGCTGTATAAATAAAATTGAATTGAAACTGTCATAGAGTTGATCAGCTCTAAGTGTTTAGGATGCGTAGCTTAACCTGCCAGCAGCTGTAATGTGTTCTGCTGCTACAGAGGAAATTTATTATTTCACGGTGCTGCGCTCATTTGTAAACACAAAATATGATGTGGTAGTTGTATGAAGAATGAAAAAAAAAAGAGAAGAAATAGTTGAAATCCTGCCATCTTGCTCACCTTCCCAAAGTGGATGTGATTCTTGGTTTTGGAAAGTTTAAAAAATTGTCACACGTCGATTCTGACGTCACAAAGGTGCGCAGGTTTCCGGCACTGTTTGACGATCTGACAAACTTTGTTTGAAGCAAAATGACGCCATTATAATCTCACACTTACTCCCCCTTTGCTACTGAGAGAGGAAAGTCTTCGACCCATTTAGAGAACAGGTTGTGAACACGGTGAAGCATTTCGCAGGAGATATTTTTATGGTGGAGACTAAACCATAGCTAAAAAGGAGAGCAAATATTACGATTTTTTAGGAGAATATTGAGTGTAAAAAAAAAAAAGGATAGCATCTGTGTGTCCTTCTTTTTGGCTGCACGTGGACCCAAACACCTCCACCACTAAGATAGAGCAGTCTGTATGTAGCCTGAGAGACAAAACTCAGGACAAAAAAAGCCAGTAAATCCCCTGTCACAGCACTTGTTATTTCTCTGAGCACATGGTAGTGGCTGAAATCAACTCAGTTGAGCTTATCAACTTTTTTTATCAACTCCTCTTTCCTCATCTCTCCATTATTGTGGTTGGACAGTGAAAAGAAAATGTTAAACAGCAAAAGAATAATTTGTTAAGAGAGGTTTTAGTACAAAATTTAGATTTTGAAAAGTACGGTGGATTAGTTCCCGGGTGATAATAGGTTTATTTGTCTGCAGTTCTTCTGCCAGCTGATGGCCAAAGAAACGGCTAATGCAGCTTTAAGATTAAGACATTTTGTGAGGAGTGGTTACTCTCAGAAACAGCTGGTGAACCTGAATGTTTATAAAGAGAATGAGATTAAAAAAGAGAAACAGAGCGATGGCTGTCAGGCGGCTTGTTAATCCTCTCTGTGACCAGCCGCTGACTTCTGTAAGCTGCAGAGGAGCTGTGTGTATGCATGAATATCAGTCCATCTCTCTGTCTGTTGGCCTGTCAACACACTATAACCGTATTCAGCTTGTGTCTGTGTGTGTTTGCAGCCAACACCCCAGCTCATTCCCGCTCGTTCCTGATTTCCCCTCGGTGAAGAACTGTGACTGTGAGCTGACCTGCAGCTCATTATACCCTCTGCTAGACCTCCTCTTCATGCTTCCCTCTGCTAATCTAAAGGGACTTTCTGTCTATCTGTCTCCACCAGCCATCCGTATCAGGATTCCACCAAAATTACTTTCTGAATGCCAACGCCAGTATTTTTGTTATCTTAGCCATTATCTTCGACTGGTTTTCTGCCAAAAGTTCCCACAAAAATGACAAATATGTTTCTCTAGGATTTTTATTCTTGTTGAAGTAGAGAAGGTCTCTGAATCTGAATTTAAATCATAATATATTAATATATGTATTAGTGTAACTTGGGGGCTTGTGCAAGGACATTTTAGGTGTGGGTGGAGGAAGTTAAATTGAACGAGCGTGACACAAACAAATGTAAATTAACGGTGCAAACTAAATGTTGCCTGCCCTCGGTCGAGACGAAGCAGCCTCAGAAACAGTGTGGATGGTTTTAATTGGTTTCACATCACTTTTATTAGCTTTAAAAAGGTTGGCGGCACCCACACAGAGCTTATATTTAATATTTAATAGTATGTTATGGGTTTGACCTAATTCAGGCTCATTAGAGCTTTGGTCAGAGCTACTCATGGGTATCAGTGGATCACATGACAACACTTTTCACTCCAGACTTTTCACATATTGACGCTTGTATCAATTATCCAGGTCCCTTACCACCCCCATCAAAAAACATGTTGGCTATTTGCCCTGAATATTGTTCTTTTTTTTTTTTTATGTATTGTTGTTGTTACTATTGTTATTAAAAACATGGGAAAACACAATTGAATGACAAACAACTGATTAGTTTCTTTCCCAGGTAACAAAAAAGCCTTGTGAAAAATATTTATATTTAACTAAAAACTGAATACAGATTTTGAGCATTAAACACTTAATTTCCTGAATTCTGGTGAAAATTTCTGTTCCAATTTATGGTGGAAATGTCTTATTATAAAAAGGGAAACACAAAATTCAGTTGGCAGGTGACAATTAAAAATATATAAATATAATATTTTTCTCCTGTAGATCCTGGTTGGGAACTATGGGGGAGCAGGAGCTTTGGAGCTTAGCTCCCCTTAATAAGACATGTGTTACGGGTGTGGTGTGGGACAGAGTGGACCCAAATGCAATGCTCAGTTTTAACTGGTTTTAAAAGGGATGAGAGACTGGAGTCGAGGAGACTCAGACCAGAGAGCCGGGCGACACTGGGGGCCGAGGAAGAGATGATTACATTACATTACATTTAGCTGACGTTTTTATCCAAAGCGACTTACAATTGCTGTACATGTCAGAGGTCACACGCCTCTGGAGCAACAAGGGGTTAAGTGTCTGGCTCAGGGACACAATGGTGGATGTCTCACAGTGGGAATCGAACCCAGGTCTCCCACACCAAAGGCAAGCATTAAAATACCTCTTAAATGGCCAATACAACTCATAAAATGCAGAATTTCACTTGCCAGAAAATGATTGAAGCCTTTCGTTACTGACTGAAAGTTTATTTCTGCCCTGAAATTAGTTGACTTCATTCAGAAGAGTTATATTTGAAAGATTATAGCTAACCTAGTACTTTTTACGTCTTAAAATACCTCTTAAATGGCCAATACAACTCATAAAATGCAAAATTTCACTTGCCAGAAAATGATTGAAGCCTTTCGTTACGGACTGAAAGTTTATTTCTACCCTGAAATTAGTTGACTTCATTTAGAAGAGTTATATTTGAAAGATTATAGCTAACCTAGTACTTTTTACGTCTTAAAATACCTCTTAAATGGCCAATACAACTCATAAAATGCAGTATTTCACTTGCCAGAAAATGATTGAAGCCTTTCGTTACTGACTGAAAGTTTATTTCTGCCCTGAAATTAGTTGACTTCATTCAGAAGAGTTATATTTGAAAGATTATAGCTAACCTAGTACTTTTTACGTCTTAAAATACCTCTTAAATGGCCAATACAACTCATAAAATGCAGTATTTCACTTGCCAGAAAATGATTGAAGCCTTTCGTTACGGACTGAAAGTTTATTTCTGCCCTGAAATTAGTTGACTTCATTCAGAAGAGTTATATTTGAAAGATTATAGCTAACCTAGTACTTTTTA